>NC_081771.1:16652968-16733713 GCF_963082965.1 Carassius carassius
AGTTCACATGACCCGTACCCCAGACCACCCTTTTTAAGTGGACTTTAAGCGGGTATGGTTCACGGTTGCACACCCGAGTTCAGAAAACAGCATTCACATCATCCAAACAAACTGAACTCTGACGTCAATCGAACCCGAGTGCGAACCAAAAATCCTAGTGTGGAAGCACCATTAGAATGATTTCTGAAAGATCATGTCACTCTGAAGAAACAACCACGAAACGCTAGCTGAATGTCAGGTGCATATGGCACACAAAAGTGGAAACACTTCAGGAGTTTTGAATTCGTCATCTGATTGGTTGAATTCTGCAGAATTTTGGGGATACATGTGTGTATAGCGTTCTTTAACATTCCGCCTGGAAACAAAGATGCTGTGGGACCAAACCCCCTCATGGAAGAACAAAGGGGGAAAAACAATGAGCGCTTATCGGGATCAACTAAACGCCAGATTTTCAAAAGTATGTGAAATATGTATTTTAAATTTAATAAAAAATGTAATTTAAAAAAATATATATATAAAAATAGAAAGTTATTTTAAATTATAATAACATTTCACAATATTATTGTTTTTGCTATATTGTTAATCAAACAAACGCAGCTTAAAAATAATTTATTCATATCTTTGAATGGTAGGGGAAAAATAATAAAAATACTCAAATAAGAAGAAAAAATAAATAGTGTCTAAAAAGGTGGCATATAAAAAGAAGGTTTGTAAGACAAGCTACATATATACATATATATATATATATATATATATATATATATATATATATTACTTAACAGAATAATTGTTTGTGCTTAGAGCTCTGTGGTGTTAGCTTAGCAGCACACTAACAGAAAACTCAAATCAAGCCTTCAAGTGTGCTTAGGCTGAGCAACATTATTTGATTAAGTTGCTTCCTTAGTGTCCATGAGTCACTTATGATGTTCCATTTCAGTTGAGAAGGCAATTGTCTATAGGTAGATACAGCAAGGCAGTTCAACAGAGTTAATACCTGTTATTTTCATCTCACAAATACACATGAGAACAATCAGTAACACTTGCAGGGCATCCCATCAGGTCAACAGAACATGTAGCATCACATAATAACCAACTTGTGTGTAACAACTATAAGGTATCAGTCGCTGACAGCTTATGCTAAATAGGTCTCTGCCTTGTGACACAGTGTTATGAAAACAAGTACGGACATTATACAGTACATGTGTGATCAGTGAGGTTTCTGTGCTGTGAGGTCAGTGAGTTTGGGACATGTTATCTGGTTGCTGGTTCGCTTTAGACAGACCAGGGGCCCCTGTGCCATGAATGTAAGAGGCTCCATTTATGCAGACCGGGAAGCAAAGGCAGTGCTTACTCGCTAATGAGACAAGCAGCAGGAACACCTACTTATTACCACACATTTCCACTCAACTCTTTATTGAGCAATTACACTCAAGTACCGGCTTTGTGAGGGCCGAATTCTAATCAGTAATTAAAGTTATTTGAAAGGACCATGAGAGGTATAATTGGTAATCAGGAACATGAATGTTGTTAAGGGTTGAGTTAAAGAAAAAGAAGAAGAAAAAAAAGAAAAGAAAAACAAGCTCTAGATGAAGCCAGTGGAGCATAAAAGCTGAGATGAAATATACTTCCTGTAACGGGATGATTGTGTGTGCATTTCTCAGATGTGACCCGTAAAAAGGGTTTTATTCCAATCCAATCATGTGCTGCTTATGCAGATGTGTGTGTTTGCATACACAGTAAACGCTCGTTTCGTAACACACCACAGTTTTATTTTTTTCTGCACCAGAAAAGAGTGGTGATTGACAAAGGAGTCAAGAATATTCTGTAAACTTGTGCCCAGCTATTGACTCAATTGCATGTTATCTAATGTTAAACTCATAAAGCAGAGTAGTTTTAAGATCAAATACCAGAATATATGCAATATGAATTAGATTTTTTGTCAAATACTGTATGATTATCCACTTGCAAGTTACTCCTGTCTTAAAACAGGCAGCTACAGCATACATTTTCATGTAATATTTTATGCTTACATAAAGGAAAATGTATATACTACGTATAGTATATACTACACAAAATATATAGTATTAATATTAAAAATATTAAGATTAATATTATAAATTGCACTGTATAAATATAAAATAAATATAATGTGTTCACTTTGTTGACATTATTTTTCTATGTATTAAGCTTAAGAGAAAGCTATTTGATTAAATTCAATTCTACTGCTAAAAGCGAATTTCACAATAAATATAGAATGTATAGGTATAAAAAAAGAAAACTGCCTTATAACCCCCAATGACCAAGATGAAGGTGACAACATTAAGGAAATACTTTGTAGAAAGATATCTTTGTAAAGATTTTTATTTTTAATTTTTTAAAGGTTTTTATTTGGCCAAAGCTACGTGGCCTGAAAAGTTTGAGAACTAGAACTGTAATATAATAACTACAATCCAAACAGTAGGATGATGACTATAATCTTGTCATTCCGCATATTCAACAGGTTTCTTTGTATTCATTTAAATCCACAAAAGTTATTTGAGGCTGAAAGTGGACAAGAGGAACTTAATTTTGCAATATACAAACCGTTTCAAAAGAGCATCTATCGCATACTGTTCATGAAATGAAAATCTCCACTCTGACAGAGTCATTCATAAAGCTGGAAGAGCTTTCTGTGGAATGTCACTTTTGTAATCTGTGCAGCACGTTGCATGTTTATTTGGTACATATTTACTGTAGATGCATTGACTTTTTTTCGCACTCCAAATTTCCCAATGAATTTGATTTACAGCAGGAGTTCATGCAGAAGCATCTTTGCAGCGGCATTTAAACACACCGCAGTAAACAAAATGAATGGCTGGGTGCATTTGGAAATGAGGATCTCCAGTTTTGTAATTTCATTGGCATGAAACTGGGAAAAAGTGTGCAAACCATCCAATATATTCACATCTCTACCCAGCAACAAACAAAATGAACAAAAAATATACATGCTTACAATCAAGAAATTTTAAACAGTAAAGAAAGGTTGAATTTGTGCTAATATTTACCTCTTATTTTGTTGACATTATTACGGTTTTATTTTATTCAATTAACCTTTAGGGCAGAATTAAATAAGAAAATAACTATATATTTAACAGAAAGGTAAATATATGAATTAATACATCAATAAAGAAACTTTAAATAACAAAAAATAAAGGAAGAAAAATAAAAAATTCAAGTAAAAAGAGTGACAAATCTATAACCCTTCACAGTTCTAGAAGAATAAAGTGTTATAATTACCATTGTGACATTTCCAATGGTTTATCTTTGTGGATAACGCTCTCAAAATGTGCTACGGCAGGGAGACGTCTTAAATGCATTTTTATATCTGTAATTATCCGTCCGTATTCTCTCTAGCATCCGCTGCAGCTCTGAGGTTCAGTCCTGCTCTTAATTAACTGTAATATACAACAGACAGATTTATGGCTTCATTTGGCTTTGAGGTTTGAGGTTTTTGGAGATCTCCTTCTCGAAGCATAGAGGAGCCGACAATGCTGGTTTGAGGACATCTGACAGGAATTCGAGAGGGATGGAAAAGGGAGTTTTAAAATTTGGAAACATAAAAGGGGGATTAAACTATTGTGCAGGAACAAAACGGAACTAGTACAACGGAGAGGTGATGCCCTCAAATCTACCATCCCAGCAGTGCGATCTTCAATATAAAGGACCTCAGAAGCACCATGCTGTATAGTTTCTGCACTACCAGTGAAAAGCACCCTGAAAAAAAGTTATTAAATGAAAACTAGCTGGGCTGTAACTGAGAATCGTTCGGATTCAGAAAGCCAAATGGCATGTGTAGCCATGTACTGTATATTTAACTCAAATGCAGGGATGGATCTGGTAAATCTCCAGGTGAACACGTTCCAAAAACATGTTCCAGTCCAGAACCATGGAGCTTCTGTACAAAGAGCATCAGGCCAAATGGAGGTTTCAGTGAAAGTGGAAAGATGGGATTGGAAAAGTGAAACATCAGTCCAAAAATACTTAAGAGATCAATAGAAAGCAATGCAGTCCACTGGTTGAAAACAAAAGAGGAATGCAGGCTGGATGAGAATGAGGGGTTTGTCTCAAGTGAAGGGAATTAACTAGGTAATTTAAGGAAGGCAGGGCACATGGCAGATAAAAAGGGGCTACTGGTTTATGTGAGGACATGTGTGGACATGCAACCCAAACGGGTGCCAAATTCTGCTGGGTACATGCTCTCTGATTTTTGCAGAACTTGTATTGAGCCTTGCATCTTTGTGCAATGTTCTTACATAGAATCTGTTGTACAAACTAAAAACAAAACATTTTTGAGTTATCTTAGACTTGGACCAAGTTATCTAAAATAAACAAACACAGTGTATTTGACTGCTATATGTTTTGAGGGGGGTAAAAAAAAAAGTGAAAGTGAAGTGACATTCGGCCAAGTATGGTGACCCATACTCAGAATTTGTGCTCTGCATTTAACCCATCCGAAGTGCACACACACAGAGCAGTGAACACACACACACACTGTGGACACACACCCGGAGCAGTGGGCAGCCATTTATGCTGCGGCGCCCGGGGAGCAGTTGGGGGTTCGGTGCCTTGCTCAAGGGCACCTAAGTCGTGGTATTGAGGGTGGAGAGAGAACTGTACATGCACTCCCCCCACCCACAATTCCTGCCGGCCCGGGACTCGAACTCACAACCTTTCGATTGGGAGTCCGATTCTCTAACCACCAGGCCACGACTTCCCCATAAGTATTGTGTTTTGATATTTTTCAGATAATATTTAATTAATTTATTTTGGCTTTAGTTAAATTATGTAATTATGTTTACAATTGTAATACTACATTTTTATAAAAAAAACTATGAAAAATAGTATTTTTTTTTTTCACACAATATACCAGTGATCCTCAAATGTGATCATCAAATCCTCAAGTTCGCTAGTCAATGTCTTCAGGATCCTTAGAAAATCACAGGTAGGTTTGTTTGATCAGGGTTGGAGCTAAACTCTGCAGGAAAGTGGATCTCGCGAACCAGATTTGAGGATCACTGCAATATACAAATAAATAGATATTTATATATTAATATACCTGTTTACTGTGCAGCTGTTTTGCTGTTTGAGAAAGGGATCATCATATCTGGAGGTCCTTTAGCTTTAAAAAAAAAAAAATAATAATAATAATAATAATAACTGTTATAGACAATGATTGGTTCAGTTACACTCTTAAAAATTAAGGTGTAAAAAGCTGTTTTCATAGTGATGCCACTGAAGAGTCATTTTTGGTTCTCCAAAGAACCTTTCAGTGTACATCTTTCAAAAAAAAAAAAAATGTATTAGTGTAAAGAACATTTTATAAACCTAAAAACCTCTCTTCACTAAAGAACCTTCTATAAAATGGAAAAGTTCCATGGACCCTAAAGGTTCTGCTTATTTTTATTTATTCTTTGGTCAGGATTTTTTGATGAACAAAGTTATTTTATTTTATTTATTGGTAAGTTTAACATGTCCTTCCTGAAACTAGGTACTACTGAAAAAAAAGTCCTTACTGACCTCATTGGCCTGTAATTTGTGTATTTATTTAGCATTTATTACTAGTCACATTTTATTGGGTATTTATTTATATATTTAACTGCCCTTACGTTTTTGTGTGTATTAACTAAAACTCACATCTCTTTCTGTTGCTGTTTAATGCAAACTGACAAACATTTTTCAAATTCCAACATCTTAATTTCCTTCGGCTAATCTGTGCTTTCATTTTTCAGATTTTATTTCTTTTATGCCGATAAGCCTTCGAAAAACATAGCCGAGTTTCGTAGTCGCTTTTAATATACATGCAAGTTGGAAGTTTATAAAAAAATAGGGCAGCTTCAGTTTCATTTGTGAAAATCATATTTGGCTCCATGCGTCCTTGTCTGGCTCAAGAAGGACATGAAACTTCAAGCAGTGGTCTGAATTAAGCTGAATAAAAGCTGTCATGTCTTTAAGATGCATGTCATATGTTCATTTTCCATCTTTAAAACCGGGTCAATCGTCAGCCTGTCACTGGAAACGATATATTATATTATTGAGTTCAGTTCCCAATGGCGCCAGACCCTGAGATTACTGTATTAAAGCATCTGTAAAGTTCATGACATGTCCCTTAAGTACCGCTAAGAGGATGTACATCTAATTCTCCCACAAAATTCAACTTATGTTCCAGTTTAAGACATTTACACAGTTTCTAGGTGGTAAGTGGCTTAAAGTGCTGTTTTTACATTGTCTACTATGCTGTCTAGCCAACGATTATCATAAAGCGGGATTATCTGTCGGTGATGAAAGGAATGGAAACACTTGAAAGTGTTGGAAACACTTTGAGTAGCCATTGAGAATCTTTCCTTCAGAAGCAGAGGAAAACTTTGTGAAGTTGCTGACATACAACCTGCAGATACATTTTCATAATTTTATTTTCTCCTAATGTTTTTGTCCTGTGTTCATCTGATCCTGCTTGCTTGTTTCTTTATTTTTATTTCTTTTGTCTCTCTCCCTCCTCATTCGGCTGGTCATCAGCTAACCGACTACCGGCTGTTATGTCAGACTCCCCACATAAGTCTCTCTGTGGAAACCTGACAGGAAACCCACAAATGAGAATCTTAAGGTTCCCGTAGAAACCACAAGCATTTGCTGCTTACTTTGACAAAAGGCCGTGCAGACAGCTCGAATACTTAGTCTTTTATTG
Organism: Carassius carassius; assembly: GCF_963082965.1. Taxonomy (NCBI): domain Eukaryota; kingdom Metazoa; phylum Chordata; class Actinopteri; order Cypriniformes; family Cyprinidae; genus Carassius; species Carassius carassius. Next base: position 16,659,690 of record NC_081771.1, read on the forward strand.
TTGATCCTGTCCATTCCACCCATGCAAAGGTTTTGAATAGATTTTCTTCTATTCTTCACTGAATGTTTTCAGGACTTTACTCGTACTTTTCAGGGAAAATCCATATGTCTTTTTAATAAAAGGCTTTTTCTACTAAAAGTCTAAAAGTCACAGTTACGATTCAAATAATGTTTTAGAATTGATCATACATTTTGGTAACATTTTAGTATAGGGACCAATTCTCACTATTAACTACTTAATAGCATACATATTACTAGCATTTTGGCTATGTATAAGTGTTTATAAAGCACATATTCTGCATGACCGTATTCTACATGCCTAATCCTTGCTAAGCAGAAATTAGGTGTTAATTGAAACAAAAGTTGTAATTATTAGTGAGAATTGGGCCTTTACAGTACATACACTCTTAAAAATAAATGTTGATTTATTTATTTATTTATTATTGGCATTGACACTGATAATGCTAAGAAATCTTTCTTGATCACAAAATCATCATATTAGAATGATTTCTGAAAGATCATGAGAAATTGAAGACTAGATAAATTGCTGGTGAAAGCTTTGTCATCACAATATTTTTTTTTTTTTTATATCTTGCAATAAATAACAGTTATTATAAATTGGAATAATATATCACAATATTACTGTTTTTACTGTATTTTTTATCATAAAAATGCAACCATGGGCAAGCAAAAGTTTTTTCTTTCAAAAAAAAAAAAAAAAAAGAAAATGACTGACTCCAAGCTTTTTACATGAAAATGTATGAAAATGGGTTTTTTTTGCATGGCTGTACAACGACTTTGACGCCAAGCAGAAGTTTTTGCAAACCAAATGGACTGCACAAACACCAAATTGGTAAGTGGCTAATCCAATTTTCCTGTCTTTTAAGTAATTCAGTTAGGACCACTGGGCGACTGTCACATCACCTAATTAATATTCATGAGCCAGGCTGATAAGGTTTATAATGAGTCTTCCCCACTTTTCAGATCATTCCTACTCTCCTGCCAAAGACCGTTTATTCAACCTTCTAATTAACAAAGAGGTGAACTAAGGCTGTCAGGACATAAACAGCTCCCTGTCACATCTGCAGTGGCCCTCAGGTGAACTCCAGTCCCCCATTACAGCAATGCAAAAGAAATAGCCATTACATTGCAAGTTCTCTTCTAAAATCGCAAACGGTGAGTCCTACTTGGCGTCAAATTAACACAGTTATATGGAGGCATTTAATCAGCAATCTCTGTCTGTTTGTTTTATTACCATTTCCTATTAGTTCTCACTACCAGTGCCAGCATAACACTCCCAATCTGTAAAATAATGATTGGATTACTGTGTGCAGCACATCAAAAATTAAAATAAAGGATAAGAATCTGACCCACACAAGGTGCTGGTCAATCCTGCACAACCACAAACCTCATTCTTTCTGATATCGGAGCGATTGCCAGTATAATCAGAAAAATTCAAGAATCCTGCAGCTTATAAACAAGCCGTTTTCACAGAGCCCAGATCTTAATAATGTTGGGTGGTGAAGGGTGCGTCTAAAGTGATGAATTTCATTTTATTCATTTAAAATTTATATACGTCACGATTTCCATGCAGCTGGAGTGCCCGTGAGCTCCTCTAAAGGGCACTCCATTCTGTACCTTGCCATTCACTCAGGACTCCATTTCCCGTAATCCTTTGCCTGGACTCATCAAGTGCATCACCTGTCTCTCATCAGGTCACAGCTGTTTCACATTAGTATGAATATAAGAATAGCACATACACTCTCTGCCTTCGCTGGTGATTGAATGATGTATAGCTCTCCTGTGGTTTCTAAATGTCTGTGTTTCTAGTTTCTCTGTTTCCTTGCCTTTGTGTTTTGATCCCTGGACTGTTTTCTTGTTTATGCCAGCTGCCAGCCCTGACCATTGCCTGATTATCTGGATTACTGTTTTGCCTTGCCACTGCCATTGTTGTTTGCTGTTGTTGACCAAACCTGTTTGACTACGCTCTTATTAAAGCATTGCTTTTGGATCTCCACTTTGTTGTCACGCCTCCCTCGTTATAATATAACACACTGTCATGTTGTTCCAAACCCGTTTGACATTGTTTACTGTGAAAAGGAACTTTTGAAATGGAAATTTGAATGTTGGACCCCACTGACTTTCATTGTACAGAAAAAAGTTATAAAATATAATAAAATCAAAATACACTCTTCTGTGTTTAACAAAAGAAAATAAGTCATACATTTTTGAAATATGTGATTTCTTCCACAACTGGTTTTTATTTTGACCAAAAAACACTTCAAGCTGAATTCTTCATTATTTTAGTATCTGTATGAAGTCAACTACTGTATGTGCTTTTATATCACCAGGTGTAAACAATGTCTATGAGTTCAGTCCACATCATACTGTCATATATCCAAACACACAATAAACAGAATCCAGCGAACATCAAAGCCCTCACTAAATCATTTTGAATTTACTGCCCTAATCATATGTGGCATAATAAAGGACAGATGTGTACAGCTGCCACTTTCCTTTCCTGTCAGCCAAACATAATGGCTTATTTGGTCTTCGCTATGTGCAAGACATGGCTGACAGCCATGTGATGACAGAACTCAAAGCATTGTTTGAGCTATAATAAGTCTAACCGCAAATCTTTCTCCCAGTGGACTACATGAGAAGAATGACCTTTGACCTGTGTGGTGTTAAGAATTCTCTGCGCTCAATGCAGAGATGAGAGAAGGGCCTAAAAGGTGTAATGGATATGAAGTGATTGATGAAGGCAGCTGCATGAAACAGCAGAGATCAACACAGACACATTAGAATTCTTGGAAGACGCTCAAGTGTTTACTTGAACCTTCCAAGAATGTCACATTTACAATGAAGAGTGAGACTTTTAGTTTTTTTTTTCTGCCTTTAGTTTTTTCATGAGATGCTGATAATAAATTTAATAAACCCCAGTTATTTATACAATAATTATAATTATTAATTAACAATTATTTGCATATCAATATTTGCTGAGAAAAAACCTCTAAATGAAGATAATAATAATCATTTATTATAAGCTACTGTGGAAAATGAGTAAAGTATTGAATAGACATCACAAAAAAAGGGCTTTAGAAATCTATATATTCATTCAGTTGTGCTCTGTCTGGTTGTTTTTGAACACAAGAAACACATTCTGTGTAAATGACTCATATTTAAATCATTACAACACTAGGAAAATCCTTTATTTACAGAACTTATCATCTCTTAAAGGAACAGCTCTTTAAAAATCTTAAAGAAGATATTTTGAAAAATGTTGAAAACCAAAGAGTTACTGCTGACTTCCATTGTAAGAATTTGCTTCAGTTTTTTTATATTGCTGAGTGGGGGGAAACAGGTCTGAAATAACATGAGGGTGAGCAAATGATGATAGAACTTTCATTTCTGGGTGAACTACACCTTTAAGGGGAATGTACTTGTCTAGCAGAAACAAATATGATTTTCATCACTACACTTTGATTAAATCATGTTTGGAAAAACCAACAAAATTAAAGAACTCTTCGATGCAAAGCCCCTGGTGGCCCAAATCTGACTCCCACAACCCAATGTGACTGGGTAGCCTTGGGGGTCTTTTGCTAGTAAGTGCAGTCCCTCATTTGCATTTATTCTAATCCACAATTTTATATCAGATTCACAGTTTGATATAAAAACTAAACATTAATGTAAACAGCTATAATCTCCCCTTATCCTCTGATAACAAGCGTAGATGGCAATATTTTGCAACTATTGTGGACCAGGCAAGTAAAAATAAATATACAAATAAGTAAAAATAGATAAATAATTAATATTTGTGTGTGTATACACACACACACACTACAGTATATATATATATATATATATATATATATATATATAAATACATACACATACATACATATATATATACATACATATATATTACATTGCACCACATTTGGCTGTCCAAGTTGACACGGTCAAGTTTTGGTGTGGTGAACCCATTGCAGATGGAGTATTTTAAAGTGATAATTTAAGCAAAAAATACAAATTCTGCCATCATGTATTCCCACTCATGTGGTGCCAAAACTGTATGACTCTTTCATGTTGAACAAAAAAGTTTTTTTTTTTTAAACGTTGATTTAATGTAATGAAAGGAGGCTGGAGCTGACCTTAAATAATTTATATATATTTATATATATATATATATATATATATATATATATATATATATATATATATATATATATATATATATATATATATATATATAATATAATTATAGAATTTAACAAAATTGTTCATTCATAACAGCTTATCATACTGAATACAATTTTGATATTGATGCATCATTAGTCCAAAACAATAAAAATAAACAAGGGTACAGTGACGTTTGCTTTCAAGTAAATAAACAGATTCTTACTTTGTTTTTGTTTTTTCATTCAGGTAATCATGTTTCAAAGATTTGGGACCGTGTCAAAGAGCTAGGATGCAAAATCAAAACAGTCAGATAATACCCTGAATAATGTTAATAGCTTTCATGCCACATTGTTTATCATGCAAATTTTATTGTATATAAAGTTTCCAAGTGGCCAACCAAATATTTAGTTGTTTAATCCTCTTAAATCAAAAGAGACAATGAAGTTACAAGAGATTAAACAGCAGTGATGTGTCTGGATTACACTTCCCGAAATGAGTTTTTGGATTACACGCCTGCTACAATCTAACCTAAAGCTATATGTGATTTCTATATGGAGAACTCTTATTTAACTTTAGCGAAAACACGTGACACATTAATATTGAAAGAGAGAAAAAAGGCAAGCACACAAACACAAACACAAACCCTCCATATTTCATTAAAAACTACTATTTTAACCCAGAGGTTCTTTGCATTTTCTTGGACCCTTCAACGGCATACATTATTCACTGATATGATAATACTTGCACCACACAGCTCAGAGAGGATTACATAAATTATTTTATCATCTTATGTGCTCGTCCACAAGTACCCTCTCAGCTAAACAATGTTTGTAAAAAAACAAAACGTATTTGTATAAAACATATGTTTCACAAAAAAACATATGTGATCCTGGACCACAAAACCAGTCTTAAGTCGCTGGGGTATATTTGTAGCAATAGCCAAAAAAAAAAAAAAAAACATTGCATGGGTCAAAATTATAGATTTTTCTTTTATGCCAGAAGATATTTTGTAAATTTCCTACCATAAATATATCAAAACTTCATTTTTGATTGATGATATGCATTGCTAAGAATTCATTTGGACAACTTCAAATATTGTCCGATCCTAATAAACCATATACCAATGGAAATCTTATTTATTCAGCTATCAGATGTTGTATAAATCTCAGTTTTGAAAAATAAAATGTACACTTAAGACTGGTTTTGTGGTCCATGGTCACATGTAAGAGTTGCTTTTGAAAAAGTTTGTTTTGAAGTGTCTTTGGCTATTCAAAGAACATATTATTGTGATTGGGTCTTGTACAAGAGATAACGCAAACTGCTTTCTAAACCAACTTAAGGATCCTAAAGACAGTTTAAGGTCAGCTCCAGCCTCCTTTCATTACATTAAATCAACGTTTAAAAAAAAAAACTTTTTTGTTCAACATGAAAGAGTCATACAGTTTTGGCACCACATGAGTGTGAATACATGATGGCAGAATTTGTATTTTTTGCTTAAATTATCACTTTAAAATACTCCATCTGCAATGGGTTCACCACACCAAAACTTGACCGTGTCAACTTGGACAGCCAAATGTGGTGCAATGTAATGTTGTAAAGAATAGCAGACACAGCGGGTCACAGTAAATGTCAGACTCTGAGGCATGTGCTGATCACTGCAGCCCAACGCAACCCTAAAGTTCTATATTACAGACCCATGTATAACAACTTGAGAGTCTTGTATTATACTTACAAGAAGTATTTGATAGATGTAGTCAGACCACACTTTATACAATAAAACATTTGAGCAAAATAATTAAAGAGGAACCTGTGACAGTAACGGCAAAGTTGTAAACTGGCTAATATGAATGGGAAAATATACTGACAGAATTGGTGGAGATACAAATCCTTGCCTTTTCTAACTAAAATATGCCTCATTTAATAAGTATTTGTCCAACCACCCAAGTATAATCTATTTGGTAGTCGTGGGAAGGTGAGAAGCAAATGACCCCTGCCAATAAGTCTTGCTAAAAACAGTTTCAAAAAAAAAAAAAAGCAGATAGGCCTTTCCTCTGTCTTGTACAGATGTTATTTTTCTTGCTGCGCAGAAGTCTTCCTTTCACAGAAATTAGAGACATGTGTGTGTGCTGATTTTGAGTTTGAGTTTGCAAATACTGAGTATATTTATGTGTGAGCTTGTGCAAGTGTGTATCAATCTGGTTGAGCAACTAATGGTTTCCCCAAAATGTGTACTGTAAAAAGATGATGAGGTCACTGTTTTCATACTAGATGTCTATCAAATAATACTGCATTTGATCTTTCCGAAAAAAGAAAAGCTTTTTTTCACTAAAAAGCAGCACGGTCTGGAAACTATGTAAAGTAGATGTTTACATGCCCTTTATTCTTTTGTTTGGTTTTGCTTTCTTGAACAACCGAGTGAACAAGTTCCTGTTTTTACCGACCATCCACTGTGAATTAGACATGCAGGTGTTTAACTGTTGAGCTGGCTGACTCTAAACTCATATACATAACAGGCAATTTTGAGGTTTGGCACATCATAAGGTGTGATGGTCATGTAGAAAACGAGAACAAAATACTGGCTAAAGATACGGTGTCTGCATATATTTGGTTATTTATCTGTTTGTTATATTTTTGGTGAGGGAATTTATAATATAATATAATATAATATAATATAATATAATATAATATAATATAATATAATATAATATAATATAATATAATATAATATAATATAATATAATATAATATAATATAATATAATATAATATAATATAATATAATATTTTGGTAATAAACCTTTAACTGAATGCCTTTATTTAGCTGGTAAAACAGGCTTGTCAGAGAAGCATGACAGCAATTATGTGAGAATAATTATATAACAGTAATGCATTAATAAAGATATAAAATATATTTTATTAGATTAGAGAGAGCGATTTCTAATTCTTGTTAGATGTGATTAGCGGTGAATTCATTAATGCATTAGTCTCTAAATAACAAATAACACAAGCAAATGTATGTTCAATAGACTTTACTGGATATAAATTCGGCGGATATTAATAAAAAAAAAGCATGTTATTTGTTTCTTTTTGAGACTTTTTCATGGCCATCTCATGAGGAAATCCAGGTAAATCCAAAGAGTTTGCATACCTTATGCGGCAGTACACATACACACACACACACACAAACACACTCAGGTTTCTCCACATTTCCCGTCAGATTAGTTTAATGTGAAAACCAGTGTTAAAAACCTCATTAGCCCTGTACAAATCCTCACTTTGACGAGACACCTTTACAATGATTCCCTATTACTGTTTGCTTTATCTCCTATGATGTTCTTGCTCAGATAATTGACACGTTCACTTATCTCCATTAATAAAAAGTCAATTAGCTTGCTAAGGAATTGGGCTTATCCACAGTAATAGAGGCCTAATGAACTGCCCTCGATTCAAGGCCTCAACTCACTCTATCTTCCGGCACATTTTCTCACACAAAAGCACATGGGCAGATACAGGACCTAAAACAGCTTTTATGTTCTGTATCTGCCTTTCAACCTTCAATTAGAAATGTTCTAGACAGAAGCTCAGAATAAGTCAAGAGGCTAGTCAGACATGAAGTCATGGCACTGAATACAACAGACGGTGGCGAACTGCGATAACAGGCAGGCTCTTTTGCGTCTGACCACACTTTAACAGCATGTAGTCAATACTAAATGACTAAACTGAATGAATAAATCTGTATAGTGGCTTCCTTTTTTATCTTTGGCTCTTTTTTTTTTTTTTTACCAGCAACAGTCAAAGTGTCTGGAGAAACACTTTTATTCAGGTTTTAAGCTGCATTTGTCACTTTCAGAACAAAAAATATCAACATTTCACCTAAAAATACCCATCCAGAAAATACATATGTTGTCAAAAGGTACTAGCTGGCTAACATTAAACAACTGAGGTAAACATCCCAGCTGTCTGTTGTTCAGATTAAACCACAAGAAACTTAATACCGGACAAACAAATAAAAAAATTAAATAAAAAACATGTTTGTCACCGTCAGTCTTGTTCAGCCGTGACTGGATTTCATCTGGTTTGTTTTTATGTCGCTTAGCCTTGACTTCACATTGTCATAAACAGCTGCAAGCTGGCGGTAATACACAGAAGAATAAAGGAGATATTACGCAACGCATCCACTTCCTGTGGCAAATATTGGATAATATAGGTCTGATACTGTTTTTCAAGCACCTTGTTTAGATAGAGACACCCTTAAATTTACAGAAGTGTGAACCACAATGCCCACGGGAGCCCTTCTAGCGTGACACAAGCATATGCACAAACTCTTCCTCTGTGCTCTCTGAGCTCTGTGGAACCGTAAGATTAGAAAGTTTTCAGAAAAAAATATAGTTTTAGTGAACCGTTGCAGAATTAAAAGAATGTCAGAAAAAAAAAACGCCTTAAATACAGTATGTGGTGTTCTGGAATGAAATATTACCTACAAAGTAACACATTAATTATTGTTTTATATTCTCACTAAAAGAACAGTTTGTATCATTTTTATAGGCACAGGCAATGTTCTTCCTTACTAAAAAAAAAAAAGGAAGAAATAAATGAAATTATATTTGAAAGTTGCAAAATTAAAAGATATAAATATATCAGCATTCCCCAGCACTTATATTCTTACATCTCATGTTGATGTAGATGTTTTTGCTTCTAAACTGCAGACCCTTTACTTTTTTTTTTTTTGAATGTGTGTTAATGTATATTATTTATAATCTTTAAAACTGACACCACAAAGAATGCAAATGAGTTTACTTTTGTTAACCGTCCCATGTGGGCCTGAATTATAAATACATTACCCATAGTCTTTCTCCATCATTTACTGAAAAACAGGTGGTTCGCTAGGGACTTTTGTGTGAGAGAGAGACACTTGCGCTGCGGATGTCATTTGTTTCAATCAGCTTCCAGTCAGTTTGTAGAAATCATACAGAACTAAACGGAACATTTGCAATGTCAGTCTGAATAAAAATGCATGTTGTATCATTCAGTTACAATGTCTTCAAATTTATGGCTTGGTATTTACAGCAAACCCAAAAAACGACAAATATGCATATTGGTTGGTTGCATTTCTCTTTTGACTCCGGTACAGTAAAACTAAAATAGGACAAAAGGAGCTCAGGTAACTTTGTCTTGCTCAAAGTTTGACTGGGATAGACGTGTGAGAACTCCCTCCAATTATCTCATCATTGCTTTTCTTTTGAAACAAAGCCAGGTCTCTGTGTCGCTCTCACACCAGCAGCAGAGCAGCAGGGTTGTAGCATAAAATAAGCCCTCAAGGTCCTCTATCTTTCTTATTTTCTGTGAAATGTTTAAAAATAGAATAACTTAATACAATTTTCACCATAGAGATTAAGTTAAATTCACATTTCTAATCAGAAAGCTTTTTGGGGTCCAGAAAGCCCACGTTGTAACCATGGAAACCCCTATCTGACAGAGCCACTATCAGCCAATTAATGCAAGAATAGAGCACTTTTATTTCAGAAACAAATTCTCAATAATACTCTTTAAGAAAAAAAAAAATTACAAATTGCCAAAGGGCATGCCGTTAGCTAAGACTTGGTTGATGTCCAGAGAGCATAAAAATGCCTGTCTGGGTAGAAACTGCAAAGAAGTCACACTAACACTTTTGAGCATTTATGTGGTTTCACCCATATTTACGTAATGCCCAAGGGCCATGTGTCTGCAGTCAGTAATCAATAATAACTCATGCAACTCTGCACGTATACTTGTAAATATGAGCCTCACGGATTGTTGGGTTTATTTGTCGGGCTTGCTGCAACTTTTTAAACTTTACATAAACTATTGATAGAAAACATCATGTAATAAAAGGATGTGACATTATTTTGACGAAACTGTAATATTTAGGTTTTGATATCAAATGCAAAAGCCTTTATTGCCACTTTGTTTTCAATTTAATGCACCCTTTGTATTTCAACCTTTTTTTTTTTTTGTAATGTCATATATTTGCCATAATAATTAATAATTAATAATTATAATAAGTATGAACTGTGGGAAATGGTCACAATAGTTATTTTTGATAGAAAAAAAGGTTAAATACAAAGGTTGCTTTACAGTAAGTGACTGTAAAATTATATTGTCAGACTCCGTTTCGGTCTTGTGTTGTGTTTTGTTCCCCATGTGCTCCTACGCCCTAATTTGGTCCTTCCTGTTCCTGTCCTTTTTATTATGATTTGTTCCATAGATCCCCGGTGTGTCATGTGCATTTAAGCCCTGTGTTTCCTGAGTCCTGCGCGCAGTCTTAAACATCAATCCAGTGTCCTATGTGTTTCCCCTCGATGTCAATAAAGAGTGTAAATCCTGATTCTCCTGCGTTCTCTTCGTTCATCGCTCCTCACCAAAGGCACATCGTGACATTATATGACCTATCACGGTTTCCACAACAATATTAAGTTGAACAGTTGTTTTCAGCACTGATAATAATAATATATTTTTTCTTTAAATTTTAAACTTAAAATTATTAATGTTATTAATAAGAATGTTTGTTGAGCACCAAATCAGTTTATTAGAATGATATCTGAAGGATCAAGTCACACTGAAGACTGGAGTAATGATTCTGAAAATTCAGCTTTTGTAACAGGAATAAACTACTTTTTCAAATGTATTAAAACAGAAAACAGTTTTTTTTGTAGTTTGTAATAATATTTCATAACATTATTCTTTTTATTGTATTTTTAAAACAAATTAATGCAGCCTTGGTGAGCATAAGACCGGCCCCCAAACTTTTGATCAGCAGTGTATATTTTTTATTTAAATTCTAATAAGTCACATTTAAACTGCTAATATATATATATATATAGTTTATATACAGTATATAGTTTAGTCATGAAACGTACTCGGTTACTAAACGTAACCTCGGTTCTCTCTAGAAGAGCGAACGAGTACTGCGTCTTAGCTAAGACGCTACGGGAAAAGTCTCTTTTCACGAAATACTGAAGCAAAAAATTATCCTTAATTTTGTATTTTTGTAAAGCGCATTTGCAGCAGTACACAGCCATAGGCGAGACGGCTCGTTCGCTCATTGGCTTGTTCTGCGGCAACTGCACAGCCTATCGAGCGCGGGCTGATGCAACATCAGACCAATAAGGGCGCTTCGCGCCCTTCTTGCCACTTCCCGCCGAAACGGGTGTGGCCCAACCTATAAAAGGAGCTCGAAAAGGCTGACTCACCTGATTTATTTCATCGCCGAAGCGAACCAGAGTGAATCGTGCGCACGGCAGAGAACGCAGTACTCGTTCGCTCTTCTAGAGAGAACCGAGGTTACGTTTAGTAACCGAGTACGTTCTCTTACGAGAGCTCTCTCGTACTGCGTCTTAGCTAAGACGCTACGGGAACCCAATGTAAAACGCCGTGCGCGCAGGGATCACACACCAATAAACCTGAAGCAACGCCCAGGATTTACAGTGCACAGTCACCTGAGGGACTCACAGAGAGTCCAGGACAGAAAAGGGAAAAAGCCCTCCGTCCCATATCTAGCAGCATCCGTAGATGCGGCAATATGACGTCACACAGCCGAGGCAAGGCCTGACCAATGTGGCAATGCGGGTCTTACGCAATACTGCCCATATAACAGTCGGCAGCGCATAGCGCTCGTGAACTCAGAATTCCCCTCAGGGCCCTGATTCGCCTATACCGACAGCAGCCTTGCTTGCAAGGTGGGAACCTCCAGGTTATAGAACCTGATAAATGTAGACGGCGAGGCCCAACCTGCCGCCATACATATATCCTGCAAGGAGATCCCAGTAGACCACGCCCACGACGAGGCGATGCCTCTTGTGGAGTGTGCTCTGACGCCCAACGGGCACTGAAGGCCCCTGGAAGCGTAAGCTAACGCTATGGCGTCAACTATCCATCTGGATAGAGTCTGTCTCGAAACAGCCATTCCCTTGGAACGCCCACCGAACGAGACAAATAGCTGCTCCGTCTGCCGAAAGGCAGCAGAGCGAGACACATAAGCTCTTAAAACCCTGACAGGGCAAAGAAGACTCGAGTCTCCATCCTCCCCTGACACCGGCAGGGCAGACAGGGCAATAACCTGAGCCCGAAACGGTGTGTTGAGGGATTTCGGCACATAACCGTGCCTAGGTTTGAGTATGACTCTTGAGTCATTGGGCCCAAACTCCAAGCACGACTGGCTCACCGAGAGCGCGTGCAAATCACCCACACGCTTCACAGAAGCGAGAGCCAACAAGAATACTGTCTTGAACGACAGATGCTGAAGGCTAATCGATTGGATAGGCTTGAAAGGGGGACCTTTCAAGGCCTCCAAAACCGCCGCGAGGTCCCACATAGGGACTGACGGAGGTCTGGGAGGATTCAGCCTCCTAGCTCCTCTGAGGAACCGGATGACTAAATCATTCCTTCCTATTGACTGACCGGACGCCGTTTCAGAAAACGCCGCGATGGCAGCCACATAAACTTTGAGCGTGGATGGGGCTCTGCCCTTATCCAACAGCTCCTGAAGGAAGGAGAGGACCTCCGTCACCTCACAACTAAGGGGTGAATAACCTCGAGCTGTGCACCAGCTGGAGAACACCGACCACTTCGAGGCATACAGACGTCGTGTCGACGGAGCTCTAGCCTGAGTGATGGTATTTAGCACTCCCACTGCGAGATCAGCGGGTAACCATTGAGTGCCCATACATAGAGGGACCACAACTCCGGTTGAGGGTGCCAAATCGAGCCCCTGGCCTGCGAGAGGAGGTCTCTCCTCAATGGTAACGGCCACGGGGCGACATTTGCTAACTGCATCAAATCTGGGAACCATGGTTGGTTCTTCCAAAGAGGTGCTACAAGCAGTATTGAACATCTCGTTTCTCTCACCCGTTCTATCACCTGCGGAAGGAGGGAGACGGGAGGGAACGCATAAAGCGGGCAGCACGGCCATCTCCGTGACAGCGCGCTTTCGTTCTTGGAAAAGAACGCGGGGCAGTGAGCGTTTTCGTGGGACACAAAGAGGTCCACCTCCGCCATGCCAAATCTCTCCCACAACAGCCGGACTGTTTGCGGGTGTAGAGACCATTCGCCCGTAGGAACATTGCCTCTGGACAGCCTGTCTGGACCCAGATTCTGCAGTCCAGGCACATGCACTGCTCTCAGCGAGCGCACGTTGCGCTGAGCCCAAATCAGGAGGCGTTCCGTCAGCCTGCACAGGTTTCGGGACCCGAGACCGACCTGGCGATTTATGTAGGACACCACGGACATGTTGTCCGAACGGACTATGATGTGGTGATCCTTGATATGGGGACAAAAGCGCGTCAGCGCGTTCTCCACTGCCAGCATTTCCAGGCAGCTTTTCCCGTTCTGACCATAGGCCAAAGGACGGTCTGCCTTCGAGCAGCGCTCCCCATCCCGAAGTGGAGGCGTCCGTCGACACCATTTTCACACTCGGGGAAGTCCCCAGGCTTACACCTGATCGGTACCAGCCGTTCGCTGTCCAAGGTGCTAGAGCCGCAACACAGCTCTGATCGACTTTGAAATGCAGCCGGCCAGACGCCCACGCTCTGCGCGGCACCCGAGCCTTCAGCCAGAACTGCAGGGGGCGCATGCGGAGCAGGCCCAGCCGCAGAACCGGAGATGCTGAGGCCATGAAACCCAGCATCTTTTGACAGTGTTTGAGCGCCACAGTCGCGCCACAGCGGAAAGAACTCGCTGCACGCTGAATGCCCATCGCGCGCTGTGGTGACAGCCGCGCCGTCATGGAACACGAGTTCAGAACTATACCCAGAAACAGGATCGTCTGACTGGGGTTCAGCGAACTCTTCACCCAATTGACACTGAGGCCGAGCTTCTCGAGGTGATCGAGTAAAACGGCTCTGTGGTCCATGAGCTCCGCTCATGATCGGGCCAGAACCAGCCAGTCGTCCAAATAATTCAGCACTCGTGTGCCTCTGAGTCTAAGAGGAGCGAGCGCTGCATCCATGCACCTCGTAAACGTACGAGGAGCTACGGACAAGCCGAATGGCAGGACTGCAAACTGGTATGCCTGGCCCTCGAAGGCGAATCTCAAATATCGCCTGTGGTTTGACGCTATCTGTATTTGAAAATACGCGTCCTTCAGATCTATTGACATGAACCAGTCCCCTCTGCGAATCTGCGCGAGGAGCTTCCTGGTCGTGAGCATTTTGAAACTGCGTTTCATCAATGCCTGTTCAGCTGTCTTAGATCCAGTATGGGCCGGAGACCCCCGTCTCTCTTGGGCACCAGAAAGTATCTGCTGTACAGCCCCCCCTCGCTTTGAGACACAGGCTCTACAGCCCCTTTGCTCAACAGTTTTGATATTTCGGCCCGAAGTATGTGTGCTACTTCTGTTTTGACCGTAGTTTCGACGCGCGCTGAAAAGCACGGTGGGCGTCGAGAAAACTGTAGCGAGTAGCCTCTCTTTATAATGCCTAGCACCCAATCCGAAACCCCTGGAAGCACTGACCATGCATCTGCATGAATGGCTAAGGGCTGGATGCGAAACGCGCTCTGTTGACTGGGCAACGGCGGCGCTCGAGTGTGCTGCGCATCTGAGGCGGGGAGCGCGCTGATCACAGCGGGCAGATCGCTCTTCCTCGACCCCGTTCCGGCGCTTAACCGACTGGAGGGAGGCTGAGCGGGTCCCGTGGGACTCGATATATCTGCGAGTAACCGTGGGCTGCATGTGTGCACTTTTACCACTTTCAACTCGCTGTCTGCCTGTGCAGAATGTACGTGCACGGGCCTCGTTTTTACAGAAGCCCCGCGCCGTATGTGACATAGTGTATGTGGGCACTGGGAAGTGGGCACGTTTACTATGCGGCGCGCTCGACCGATCTGTGTCGATCTTATGTGCGCTAGCCCTGTGTGCAGGGCTGTGCTTACATGTGGAGATGGGCACTGGGTAGTGGGCATCGTCACTGCATTTATAGCACCATCGGCCGTGGCCGGACGAGCATGCACGGGTTTCGTTTTTACAGAAACCACATGACGCGTGTGACATAGTAATTGTGGGCACTGAGGGGTGGGCACGTTTACTATGCAGTGTGCGCGACCGACTTGAGTCGACATTATGGGCGCAGGCCCTGTGTGCAGGGCTGTGCTTACATGTGGAGATGGGCACTGAGGAGTGGGCATCGTCACTACATTTATAGCACCATCGGCCGTGGCCGGACGAACGTGCACGGGTTTCGTTTTTACAGAAACCACATGACGCGTGTGACATAGTGATTGTGGGCACTGAGGAGTGGGCACGTCTACTATGTAGTGCGCGTGATCGACTTGAGTCGCTTTTATAGGCGCGAGCCCTTTGTGAAGGGCTGTGCTTATATGCGGAGATGGGCACTGAGCAGTGGGCATCGTCACTACATTTATAGCACCTTCGGCCGTGGCCGGGACACCAGGAATTACACCTTTTTCTGGAAATATCTGGGTAGCCGTGATAACGGTTTTCGTGTGCAGGCAAGCGGGCAACCGTACAGGCTTGCACATTGCAAACAACGCTGAAACAGTCACAATCTCTGGAAACTGAAACAGCGGCGCGCTTAGGTGAGAGCCCGGCCGCAGCGGAACTCGTACACCGGCGCTTCGATGAAGCTGCCATCGTGTGTAGTGCCGACGCAGCGTCATGCAGCATGCGTAGATGGCTTTCCCAGGATGGCTTCGGGGCTCCCGGCCTCACCGTAATCCTCTGCCGCGGTCCCCGCGGCGCGGGGCGACGGCCAGTAGAGCGAGAACGGGGGTCTCGAGCTGCGTTGCTGAAGCTGTTGTGATAACGGCTTTTGTGTGCAGGCAAGCGGGCAACTGTGCAGGCTTGCGCATTGCAGAAAACGCTGAGACAGTCACAATTCCTGGAACTGAAACAGCGGTGCGCTTGGGTGAGAGCTCGGCCACAGCGGAACTCGTACACCTGCGCTTCGATGAAGCAGCCATCGTTAGTAGTGCCGACGCAGCGTCACACAGGAGGCTTTAGATGGCAACACCGCTTTTGCCGCCGTCCAGCAGAGGGCGGACAAAGGTGCGTCGCTATCGCCTGTTCCACCGGCGGAAGTGAGTGGTAGTTCCTGTTTTTAGCATCATCAGTGTGGAGAATGCTAGTGAGACAGATGAACGAGTTCGTGCTGAATATGGAGCGTTCCAAGCCTTCGCCACCTCTTCGTGAAGCTCAGGAAGAAATGAGGCGGGCTTTGAGAAGTACGCTCATCCGAAAGGGAAATACCATCCAGCCGGGAACGAGAGGGGGGGGGCGCTGGTGCAAACCACTCGCGGCCGAGACTCATCGCGGCCAACACGAGCCTTCGCCCCGGCTCCTTCTCGATGTCAGCTCGTCTGCTGGGCTTCTGAGCAGAAGGCGCGAGATCCTCGGAGCTCGCCCAGCCCTCACTGCCCGAAGCTAGCAGAGAGCGCGTGTCCTCTTCCCCCGAAGCGGCCCTGAGATCGACTTCCTCGGACGACGCGCCGGCAAACAGCGGGCGCTGCCCACCGGGAAGCGATGCAGGGGGGGCCGGTGAAGCAGGGCGAACCGGCGAGCTCGGTTGAGCTGAAGACGGTTCCAGAATCCGCTGGAAGCGATGCTTTTACGGCGCCTCAGCGCAGCGGAGAATGCAGGCTCAGAGAAAAAGGCCAGGCGAGTCCTCAGAGTCACCATGGCAACAGCTCGCAGTGGGGGCATCCGCCGTCAGCGAGCGAGCGCTGCATGATCTTCACCCAGGCAGGAGACACAGATGACGTACCGGTCTCCCTCGCTGAGTGGGGTTCTGACGAGCCGCAGGAAGGCATCTTAAAAAAAGACGCGAGCTCTTTTACGAGTGTGTGTCGCAGGGCGAACACACACACACACATAAAGAACAGCTTGTATATAACAGGATTGAAAGGATATAGGCGCCGGATAGCGCAGCAGGAACGGCAATGGAAGGCGGCGATGCCAGCAGCTTCAGAATGGCTCGTCCTGCTGATGTGCTTTCTCAGACGGCGCTTGCTTCCTCCGTGATCCAGCGATGCGTGAGCTTCGCTGAAGAGATGAAAAATCAGGTGAGTCAGCCTTTTCGAGCTCCTTTTATAGGTTGGGCCACACCCGTTTTGGCGGGAAGTGGCAAGAAGGGCGCGAAGCGCCCTTATTGGTCTGATGTTGCATCAGCCCGCGCTCGATAGGCTGTGCAGTTGCCGCAGAACAAGCCAATGAGCGAACGAGCCGTCTCGCCTATGGCTGTGTACTGCTGCAAATGCGCTTTACAAAAATACAAAATTAAGGATAATTTTTTGCTTCAGTATTTCGTGAAAAGAGACTTTTCCCGTAGCGTCTTAGCTAAGACGCAGTACGAGAGAGCTCTCGTAAGAGAACTCTAGATCACGCAGGCTGATAGGTTGTTAACTTAACTGATGATATTCAGAGAGTTAAACAACTTAGCACATGCTGATTGGTTCATGCTGCATATGCAGCCAATGAGCTTACTGCCTTGCATTTATATGGCTCTGAAACCCTCCACCTTCCCCAGCTCCACCTATATAGATCCGCTATGGATTATTTTATATGCTATTTGTGCAGCAGCAGTATGTCTTAAATACTCACAGCACCGTATCGCCATATGCATTGGCAGTAGCAAGTTCCTGTACTTGCTTGCAGAAGCAGCAATAATCTACAACTACAGCAATAACCAACAGCAGCAGTAATTCAGCAGCAGCATAGGAGACCAAATACATTAACATTGTCATATCCATCACCATTCTAAAATCTTCAGAGAGTTGTCATGATTAGTACATACTATTATGAGTAATTATACAATCATCTATACATCTCTAATGGTAATACAAATACACCAATAATTTGGTAATATATTATGCAACTAAAAACAGTATTTTTTTATGTAAAGGACAATTATTAGTAATGACATGCAAACAAACTGAAGCAAATACATGAGTAATAATACAGATATCTGTACATCTCTAATGGTAATGCAAATACAGCAATAATTTGGTACCATGTTATGTAACTAAACAACACTATTTTTATCTAAGGGACAATTACTAGTAATGACATGCAAACAAACTCAAGCACATACATCATAATCAGTCTCCTTTTCCAGGAATATCATCAGAGACAGTGACAATGAGAGGAACAGTAAAAGCCTGATCAGCGAGACAAGAAAAATATGACAGGGGAGGGAGTTGGCACAGCGGATGGACACATTCTTGGCACCTGCCACCCATCAGGGGCTTAACAGTGACACTGGGGCCATGTTGCTCTAATGGAATGTGCCACCCAAGACCTCCAGTGAATGTGAACATCACATGCTACTGAAAACCTGGACATAAGCCAACAATGAATCCTTATAAACTCAACCCCTGTGGCCCCACACATGCACAAAGCCAATATGGACCGACTCACATGTGTGTGAGGCGATTACATATGAACAACTCACACATTTACCACCAACAGACTCAGTGATCCTCTCGTGTAAATTATCATAACTTGGGTTTTATAATTAATGCTGAACTAAATAAATAGATTTTCTAACCGAATAACCTCATTAATCCATCAAATTAGCTAAAGACATGTTCCGTAAGTTAATATAATGAATATTTTTACAATGAACATTTGTAGTTTTATTAATTAACATTAACAAAGATTAATAAATACTGTAACAAATGTATTGCTCTTTGTTTGTTAGTGCATTAATTAACAGTAACTAATGAAACTTATTGTTTTACCAAACCTTAAGTGTTGCCCATATGGTAAACTGACAAAAAATAGACGTATAACTATTTAGTAAATGTTAAAACTGCTAGTTAAGTATAACAATGAAATACTACTGATCTTTATTTTGTTTGTTTTGTATGCAAACTCAGTCACAACAAAAGATAATCATGTGACTTGCTTGCTATATTCGCTATATTACACTTTATTTGGACCAGTTTTGTGAATTTGTGTCATTTTTGTGTATTTATGAACTTGGATTAAGTTATTGTGAGTGAAGATATAACTAGTCTATATATTTTGTAGTTTTTTAAGTGCTGGCAAACATATGCCAGTCATATTGAGCAATAATACACATAAAAGTTAGTAAAAGTTAAAGCAGAAATACCACAAAGCCAACAGCCGTGTGTGTGTGTGTTTCCAGATGTCTTGTTTAAAGTGCTAAGATAGACCTAGCATATAAATGGCCACCAGTGGTGGACTTTCATGGTCAGATGGTCACCTGTCCTCCAAAATAAAATGTCTTTGGCAAGACGACAGCTTCAAAGAGCCAGACGAGACTTTTTAGTATGATGCAAGGCAGACCAAGAGCCCTTGTGTCCCGCAGTTGTGGTTCAGTAACATCCATATTTCAAGCGAGTTTTGCATCTTGAGGTTTCATGTAAAAGCCACATTTTAGTCTGTGCAATTCAATTTGCTTCAACGTTTCTTTGAATTTCGACTCCAAGTCGATCATCGTTTCCCAGTTCTGATTCTCAAGTGGAAAAACACATTTTGCAAACCCGTACATGTGTTCTGACCATGGTCATATGCAAATATGCACAAACTAATAATAATGAAAAAGTCAAGGCTATAAGTCTTACCAGCTCCCTCCTGTGTTGCATCCCCGGGTTGTTTATAGGGGTTGAACTTGGGCTTGGGAGCCACAACAGGAGCAAACTTCTTAGGAGCCTGTTGCTGGGATACAGAAATACTGGTGGTACCCATGGGTAAACTGGTCTCCATTCGTGCACTCACATGACCTTGCTGGTCACCATCGTTATGGCCACCCCACATCTTTCTGGAGTCAAGAAATCTAAAACAACAACAACAACAAGACCACATTATTATATTGCACTGAGATGCACAGGTCCCATAGCACCCAGAATGCCCACAATGTGTGAGGAATTGTAGCGCTGTCTGAATTCCAGTGTTACATTCCTTCCATATAAATCTAGTTGTTTTTATACATAACATAGATATGGGTGGATTGTGGTTCTTTTCATCAGGGACCAAATTCCCATCCCTACGGCTTCTCTGACTCTTTGTTCTTAGCTGTGGACTTAGCAAAAGGAAACTGTGCATTTCAAACACCAGGCATGGAAGAACCAGAACAAGTTCAGAATGCCATCACCTTATTTTATGGTAAGTCCACCCCAAAAAAGAGCAAATTATGTCATGACAAATGAAGTTCAAATGGCCCATACGTTATATTCCAAGTTAAACTTGAGAACCAAATCAGAATGGTTTTGTGAACTAGATGCTACAAATTATGAAAGCTCAAACTCAAGAGAAACTATTTGTGCACAGTACAGTACATCAACTCTAATGAATATGCCAAAGAAAAGTTAAGTCTGAGAGTTAAATCTGTCGCATTAGTGTGTTTTCATGTCTTGACGGAAAGATTATATATATATATATATATATTTGCAAGTTGAGTGCACATGAAATTTAAGATTTTATTTGAGTACAAAACAATGTTTATGCACATTCCTTCTTTGCCATTTTGTAGAAAAATATGTTGTTATGGCCATTGTTACAATGTCAGTAGTACATGTAAATTAACAATGCGTACTCTTACTTTATGTTACCTGGACCCAGTTGTCCCCGTTTATTTGTCAGCTTTAATTTGACAGCTCAAGGAAAGTCAGATTGAACCCTGAGCATTATGGAGGTAATAGTTTTTCAACCTTTTTAGCAAAAGGAAATTCCACAGCTATTTTTTCTCTATTTTCTCTAATAGTGATTTGAACACATTTGACGTCATAAGCGCAACTAAATAGAAACTTCTAAGAGAATAAATGGAGCAATTCCAAGAGGGTCCTCGCACCACTGGTGCTCGAGCCCTAACATGACTGCACCATTATGAACCATTTTAATGAAACTGGTATTCTTTCCTTTTGGTCATTTTGTAACATGACAGCCTTCCACTTCTATTATATTGACAAGAATGGCCAATACATTCCTTAAAAAAAAAAAAATATATATATATATATATTATAAATATTTAAATATATATATAACAGTTATATGGGTACAGTTTGATGGGTGAACTATTCTTTTAAGAGTGTATATTTTCAAATATAAAGTCTCAGGACTTGGCCTCCCGCAAAACCAAATATGGTGCTAATCATTCCTCGAGTTCACTGAGATGTGCCAAGGTGTCAAATAAGAGACTGTAATTTCATATAATCCTTAACTTCACATACGCCACTCACTTTCTTATAGTTAGAAGCAAATAACCACCAGTTGCTACCCATGTACCAATTTAAATGAAACCATAATACATCATGCAATGAAGAACTGGGGATGTACTAGTTGTGTTGAAGCTTAGAAAGCTGCCAGAGAACATGACAGCAGTTCAGCTTTCACTGACGTGGTGAAAGCTGTAGTAACAGGAACATTAACAACCTGACAATATTGATGACTTCTAATGGATTTATTGACAACTTCAGGGGCATGTGTGTGCTAACTGCTGTGCCACAGCTCTAGCAAACTTATTAGAAAAATTTATTCACTCTTATTTGTGTTCAGCTTGTCTCTGAGACGGACATATATACATAACTGGTGTTGTTTACCTGCTTGGGCATTTAGCTGCAGGGCCGCTGCTGTCTATTTTGCTGTCTAAATTGCACCAACTCAACAATACATACTTTTTACTTACCTACTTGGATTAATATTTACAAATGTGGAAGATTATTCTAAAGCAGACTGTTTCAAAGAATTATTCATAGTAAATGGGTTCTAAATGGCCTGTTATGAGCTACAAGTGAGTGGCAATAATAAATAGCCCAATAAATAAAAGTGTTTGCTATATTTGTTGAAAATGCAGCGGGATTTGATAAAGGTGTTGAGGTGCAAATGACTGAACCTGTGCCATGCAGGGATCAAAATAGCTCTGGTAGTTCAAAATAGTTTAATGTTAGCCTGTAATGCGAACTAATTGCAGAGTATAG
This sequence comes from Carassius carassius, assembly GCF_963082965.1. Classification (NCBI taxonomy): domain Eukaryota; kingdom Metazoa; phylum Chordata; class Actinopteri; order Cypriniformes; family Cyprinidae; genus Carassius; species Carassius carassius. Next base: position 16,681,798 of record NC_081771.1, read on the forward strand.
TGTAATAAGATAACTAGACAGTTGAGATGGCTCTTATGAACATGATATATATGGTATATGGTATTTCGAGTTGCAACTGGCTGCCTCGATGGGCCTTAACAAAATCCTCAATACACTCGAGATGGATTTCCTTGAATAACCCCTCTTCTTTAGAAGAATCTTTTAGAAGAAACAGACCATGATTAAGAGAAATAGATTATGGGTCATCCTGATCGCAAGGTTTAGTCAAAAACAAAACTCACTGTTTAATATTCTTCTTTAAAAAAAAAAAAAAAAACCTTACTGATCCCAAACTTTTGAATGGTAGTGTGTGTGTGTGTGTGTGTGTGTGTGTGTGTGTGTACACAATATATACATAAATATACACTATATATACACTATATACACATATATATATATATATATATACAGTACAGACCAAAAGTTTGGACACACCTTCTCATTCAAAGAGTTTTCTTTATTTTCATGACTAAGAAAGCTCTTTGAATGAGAAGGTGTTTCCAAACTTTTGGTCTGTACTGTATATGTATGTATATTTAAGAATTTTTTCTTTATATAAATGTAAAAATATTTTTAAATATATTTATATATAATGTATACATAAGAACATAAATAAATGTATATGCATGTAAATATTTTCAAAATATATACTGTGTGTATTTATATATACACAATAAATATACACATTACACATGCATAATGTACACAAAAACTTTTATGCGATTAATCAGGATTTATCATTTGACAACGATAACATATATATATATATATATATATATATATATATATATATATACACACACACTAAAACTAACAAACACTCGATAAGATTACATAATATTGCTAAAACATTACCTAAACTTTATCTAAAATTAAAATGAACAATATTTAATAGTATATCAATGATGCTACAATAACTGCTCCACAAAAACAACATTTCTAAATTACTAATTCATGCTATTTATAAAGTAAGAATAAGATATCTACACTCCCATGTTATCAAAGGAAAATATTTTATTACTTTTTACTTGGCTATGCCACATTCTAATTTTAGTGTCATTATAATTAACCTTTCCTTGAAAAAGGTAAAAATCATATGAAACTAACAAACTGTAAATAGAAAAATTTGATCTCTAAGAACTTGCCACATGTATTTTAAATTGAATTTAATCACTTATTCGTCATTGACTCATTAACATGGTATATACAGTATGTGCTAAAATAGCACCATGTTGTACAAATCATGTTGTATAACCATGGTACATTACTTGTTTTTAAGTATAATCCAGAAGGAAAGAGAAAGAGAAACAGAAGAACAAAGAGAAAGAGAAAAAGAAAAACAAAGACAAAAGAGGAAGAATATCACTGGCTGAACTCTATAATAGCACTTGTTTTACCATTGCAACCATTCTGAAATCGAATGAAACATTATTTGAACTATTTCAAAACACCACATCTTTCATTTTTTCTGCCATTGGTCTTTTGTGTGGGTGCCATTGTTGCTTTTTGTAGCTGTGGCTGTGTACGCTTTTTGGCTGCTTCTGACTGATGCAGTCTTTACGATTTCCCTCCAGAGACGAGCCAAAAGAGCCCCGAACAATTGTGTTCTAATAGCATCAAGCCGCACCACACGGCAAAACTTCTTTACCGAGCTTCCCCATTGATCCTTCTGTGTCAGAGTGCTCCATTTCCCATCATTCTGCTCACACACACCTATCAAAGGCCGAAAAAAGGGAACAGTGCAAGGACAGGGGACATTATCACACAGTAACATTCTAACACACCTGAACTTTCCGGTAAAAGTTGAAAAAGATGATTTCACAGCAGACGCTATGCGCTACCAGAATCTATACATCCCGTTTCTCCACAAATACTCAGAGGTGTGTTATATTTCCTGACCTCTGCTGCTGACTCGATTATAATGCCTGGAGAGTGTGTGTGAAAAGAATAAAGCACAGCTTAACCTCAACCTCAACCTCTTCAGTGAGAAAGAAAACTGTGAGCAGGGGGATCAACGTGGATCAAAGAGACTATAGTCCGATGGAGACACACGATGTCAGTGGGAATAGGTACAAAGGGACCTTCCTTTCCGCTGTGTTTTGTAAAAGCAAGTGGAGCAACATAAAAGTCATATCTAGAACTAAAAACGTGCTGTAATTATCCTAGGATAAGCTGGTAATTATTGTATATATATATATATATATATATATATATATATGTATGTATGTATACACACACACACACACACACACCTTTGAACTCTATTTTTTTTAAGTATAAACACACACATGTATATATGTATATATATATATATATATATATATATATACACACACACACCTTTGAACTGTAAATTTAATTTTTACAAATATACAAATGTATTTAAATATATATAATTAATATGTGTATGTGTGTTTGTGAATACTTAAAAAAAAAAAAAATGTTAACATAATGCACTGAATTGCTCAAAAGTAAACCTTTTATTATTTAAAAATTCAAATGAATGCTATTCTTTTGAACTTTATATTCATCAAGAATCCTTAACAATGTATTTTGGTTTCCAGAAAAATATTTAGCAGCAAAACTGTTTTCAACACTGATAACAGTAAATATTATCGTTGTACCAAATCAGCATATATTAGAGTAATGGCTGCTGAAATTTCAGCTCTGCCATTAGACATATAAATTAAACTTTAAAATATGTTAAAATAAAAAAGTTATTTAAATTGTTAGAGTATTACTGTTGTATAATGTACACTAATTTTCATCAAATAAATGCAGCATTGCTGAGTATGTAGACTTATATAGATCCCAAACATTTGAATGGTAGTGTGTGTTTTTTTTTTTTTATAAAAAAAAGCGGCTTTTCGTAGAAGCATTAGCCGTGATATTGGAAAATAAATATCCAAACATTAAATCATTATTTAAAACTACAAAAAGGAGACCACAACAGAAAAGGAGAAGATTGCATTCTTTCCATCTCCACAAGGACTTGTCCCACTGCAGATCAACACTGTTTGTCGCGGACAGCTAGTGATGTGTAATGCTATATACTATAATAAATGATAACACACATGTTCTTTGCTTTGTTTTATTTACATAAGAAGGTGTAACATTAAAATATATTAAAGTGCACAATAAACACAGACAAAACTCAAGTACATACAGAGGGAGGGGTTTCCAGCAGACTTTAAGCCCAATTTATACTTCTATGTCGAACCTACGTCATAGCCGACGCATAGACGCACACACTCTCCAAAAATCTAACAGTGCATCAATTCTACGCAGACCGCAAGCACTGTTGTCAGCCTGTTGTCTGAGTTCAGTTATTGAAGGCAGTCGACCTGTAAATAACTGTATTGTGTTAACGTAACCATCTTATGGACTCAAATACAACTGTATTGTGTAAACGTTACCGTAACATATTTGCCATCTAAAAAAATGCAACTTTGCAGCAGTGATATTTTTGGTCTGTCATAACTTTCTACAAGCAAAGTAATCACACATACAATTACAGCACTTTCAGAACCTTATTGTGTCACTGTTCGTTTCCTATCAAATACCTATATATATATATATATATATATATATATATATATATATAAAAAAAATGTGTGTGTGTGCAAGAGTACAGTAAAAAAGCCTGTAATTTCAAAGTGAAGGCTTATTATAATGCCTAAAGCACTTTTTTTATTGGACAACCAGCCAATCACAGTCTCCCAAAGATTGTGTCGTATGTAGCAATGGGATCAGCCCCGCCTCCTCACCAAAGATGAAAGGTTTTGCCTTTTCCACACTCAGAATTGCTCTCAGATTGGTCCTGAATTGCTCTTAAGCTATGACTCCTATGTAGAAATGTCTAAGCTTAATTAGGAGCTCTCTGAAAGGATTCTTAGAGTCTTTAAGAACACAGGCCCAAGACATCAGAAAAAAAGGTAAATATTGTAACAAACTTCAGTACTGATTTTACAATACCATATTACATGAATATATTACTTATTCACTAGCATAGTATCATAATTACCATTAATAGCATTACAGTTGCAGTACTTTTTTGTCAGGTCCTAAGTAAAAGATAAATTTACAGTTGAAGTGGTCAGTTATCCTAAGGGAGACTGTGCAGAAATAAAGCATCTACTCGCTGACTAATCAAACAGCTAAGTCCATGTGTTTGTAGACATGAGCTTGAGTTACTGCCACCTTCCTACTGCCAGACTTCACAGTGACACTTACAAATACTCAGCAGGCCAGTGAGCAAGTGTGTAAGCACATGAATGTTAAAGGAATCTGAAAACAGTGTGATGTGAAAGGGTTTTTCTAAGGGAGATCAGAACATGAAGGACACACAGGATGACATTTCAGGTAGAACAAGAATCTCATTTTATCTTCTCCATCTCCTGGCGCTGCTATTTCCATGGAAGCCATCTTAATGGCCTATGACAATTTGTCAGGCTTTGCTGTGTTGTCACGCAATGACATGGCAGGTCATGTGTTGCAACAGACACTGAGAGCTGGCCCTGATCTGAAGGTTCAAGTGACACGTAAACAACACCGCAGACACTGGAGAATAAACAAGATACCACATTGCACTCTTGACATGACAACAAAGTCATATACACACACTACCTGTGTCTCAAAAGGACAGATGATGGAATGAGGACTCTTACACAGACACTTATACTGCAAAAAATACTAAATAAAGCTGTTAATCAATTTTTATTTTTATCTTTATTTTTTATATTAATATTAACAAAAATAAAAAGAAACAATATTTACTTTTAAAGCAAAGTTGTTTGTTAGATCAAATTATTTTAGAGACTTGTTAAAACAATACTTCTTTAAATATATATATTTTTCTTATTCCATTGGTAAATGTTTTGTTAAATTTAAGCATCTATCTTACAATTTTTGTAACAAAACAACATAAGTTGGATGAAGACTATGTATGTATATACGTATGAATGGACGGATAGATAGATGGAGAGTGTGGATGAGGTGTAAATGAGATGGATGGAAGGAAAACTTGAATGAATGGAGTATAGATGAGGTGTTAGAATGGGATGAACAAATGGATGAACGGGTGGAGGGATGAGTTGGACTTGGATAGATGAGCATTTTGAAATCCAACACCTAAATCCGCCATGGGATTGGAGTGTTTGAATGAGGTGGAGGATGAATAGGGTGTAAATGGGATGGATGGATGAACGGATGAAGAATTTGAGTGAATGGAGGATAGATGAGGTGTTTGAATGGAATGAACATGCAGATTATTGGGAGGAGGGATGAGGTGGACTAGGATGGATGAGTAATTTGAAATCCAACACCTCAATCCACCATGGAATGGATGGAGAGTTTGAATAAGGTGGAGGATAAATGAGGTGTAAATGGGATGGATGAAGAGTGTGAATGAGGTGTAAATGGGATGGATGGATGGTTGGACGGATGAAGAATCTGAGTGAATGGAGGAAAGATGAGATGTTTGAATGAGATGAACAAGTGGAATAATGGGTGGAGAGATGAGGTGGACTTGGATGGATGAGTAGTTTGAAAATCAACACCTCAATCCGCCATGGGATGGATGGAGAGTTTGAATGAGGAGGAGGATAAATGAGGTGTAAATGGGATGGATGGAGAGTGTGGATGAGGTGTAAATGGGATGGATGGAGAGTGTGGATGAGGTGTAAATGGGATGGATGGATGGACGGAGAACTTGAATGAAAGGAGGATAGATGAGGTGTTAGAACAGGATGAACAAATGGATGCACAGGTGGAGGGATGAGTTGGACTCTGATAGATGAATTATTTGAAATCAAACAATTTATCCCTCCATGGGATGGATGGAGTGTTTGAATGAGGTGGAGGATGAATGAGGGATGGAATGGATGGATGGATGGATGGATGGATGGATGGATGTGTTGAGATGTTGGTTTGGGATGGATAAATTATTTAAAAGTGATGGATTGATGGAAATACGGGGTGTTTGATTGGGATGAATGGAGGACAGACAGACTAAATATACTACATAAAAACAGTAGTGGTTCATATGACACTGATCCACTTATACATCAGGAATTTGAATCTGACCAATTCTCATCATATCAAACCACAAACGCTCTCACAGCAGAAGCCATCTGAGGTCAGAGAAGAGCCACTGATGTTTCTTCTCGCTGTGGATTGAGTGAATACTGCAGGGAAGGTAGGAGCGAGACGCAGGGCTGAATTAGAACTCATATGCACTTGACAATACACTGAGAGCTCAGCAACACGAATAACAGCTTTAAAAATTAAAGGTCCCCATCTGTGCTCAGGACCCCGGCCGAGCCCACTTAGCTCTCTGCTTTCCACAGCTGGTTGAACGGTTGAGCGGGCTAATGCAACATTACACAGACGAGGGATTGCCTCATCCCTACACTGCTCTGTTTGGAAACACGGCCTTGTTAAGAGTTCAAGTGGGCATTACGGATCTGAAAATGTTTCGTGAGCATGCGGGGTAAATATTTGAGAGTACCACTAGGCTGACACTGTGCCACATGTTGACATTTTAATAAAAGCAAACGGCCGATTTGGAGCACTTCCAAGTGATGAAAGTTTAATATTGGAAGTTAAAACCAGTCTGCACAGTCAGAGCATGAATGAAAGTCCAGCTTTCTCTTGATCCACAATGTCATCTCAGCCGGAGCTAAAGATTTTTTTACATACTCAACTGCCGTTTACATTTACCAAACAACTAAAACAAACACATAGCTGCACTCGGTCAGATTTTGTTCATGTTTAACTGTTTGAACACTACCAGTGGTTTTGAATTTAATACTGATACCTACTGGCCTGGATGAATGAAGTGTATTGCATATCTGCTGCTTCACTGTAAAAAAAAAATTATATATATATATATATATATATATTATATATATATATATATATATATTTTTTTTTTTTTTTTACAGTGAAGCAGCAGATATGCAATACACTTCATTCATCCAGGCCAGTAGGTATGTGTGTGTGTGTGTGTGTGTGTGTGGGTGGGTGGGTGTAATGCGGTTGTTTCAACATGCGTTTCTGAGTTGAAACAACAGTTATACTAGTTAATTCAACTTTCAGCTTAGTTAAGGGCGAATAAACTTATTTTTTCTTGCTGTCTGGACAATATAAAAAAAACTGTAAAAAAAACAGTTTTGTCTACAAAAAAAATCTCAATTATTTTTGACAGTGTTCACACTAAAGCTGTTCTCATACTGCAAATATCAGTATTAATTAACTGCATGATGCAGTTGATCACGTGGTTTCAACATGGTGGCACCTGTGAAAGGGCAACATCGTTTTATGATTTACCTGGAGTCTTCATCTAATATATTCCGAACTGATTGCACTATATATTTTTTTTGTTTTGTTTTTTGTTTTTTGTTTTTATGTATAATCATTTTCTAACTGTTTTTAAATTCATTTTAATTAAGTAAATTTTGTAATTATTTTAAAAGTTTTAAAATTGCTTGTTTTTATTTTTGTTATTATTTTTCTTCATGATTATTTTACTTTCTTTTATGTAAAGCACTTTGAATTAACTTTGTGTACAAAATGTGCTATATAAATAAACTTGCCTTGCCTTATGCGTACACATATTTTTCGAGTTATGCTAATTTCTCTACATATAATGTTTTAATTCCCACACAAAAAAGTCCCTTTAAATACAATTACTTAAATTTCCATTAAGGAAGTTTGGAACAACAACAAAAAAAAAATATATGTGTATATATGTGTGTGTATATATATATTTAGCAGCATTAGCAGCATCTCACCAGCTGCATGTTGTAGTGATTTTCCTGAACACTGGCAGAAGCCAGCACTGGTTGCAGAGAGAGTTATTAATATTTCATCAAGTTTACCTGACCTTTATCCCTCCAGTTAATCCCACAGAGACAAAAGTGAGAAAACCCAACTGATTAACAACACATAAGAACTTTCTCATTGGAGCCTAAAAGTTTAGTCAATTGGGATTGTTCTTGTCATCAGTATAGTTTTGTCACTGTTGATACCGCAGATACAATGCTATCAAAAGCCAAACACACAGAAGACAATTATGCTCAATTATTTCTTATCTAAAGCCCCAATTTATAAAATATCCAACAGCATTATTGTCTGGCCCTCTAATCTCCCAACATCGTCAATGGAACTGTGACAGGAAACGGTTTAGGAACAAGATAAAACAGTGAGACTGGACCTGTTGCACAGGCTTTTGCTATTAATGAAGAACAACGGTTATCCATCAATTATAGTCACTGTTATCCCAGCTGATTTTCATGTACTGGAAACCTCAGTCTACAGTGCATTTGCCTATTAGATCTGCTCACCCGGCAATTCAGCTTTTATTGCAGATAACAATCTCAAACTGTCTCTTTATATTATCTGACATGGGGGGAGGGCCTGGCTGTCGACATTTAGAGAAGTGGTCATATCATCACCCCAGAACGATGATACACTTATTTAGCTATAACTGGACACTTGATTGTTCATTTAAAATTTATTATATATATATATATATATATATATATATATATATATATATATATATATATATATATATATATATATATATATATATGTACACATACACACAGACACTAAAGGTTGGTGGTTGGCATCTACATCTGCTAGGAATCATTTAGCTGGTGCAGGGTCAGTCGAGTTGGAGGTCAGTCTCTCTACTGGTCACATCCCCTGGGCAGATATCTCATACTTACAAAGAACTAATTAGGCTAATAAGGAAGCCTAACAAAACCAGCACTAATCAAATGACAAGGCCACCACTGATTTGTTTTCCAAATTAGCCTAGTGTTAGAGAAAGCTCATGCCGTTTGATAGGCATTACAAATGGGATTAAAACAATGCATCACTAATATGGAGGAGATCTCAATTCCCCCTCCATCTGCGGCAGACACGGAAACACGCTCGTTCGCCAGGCAAATCTAGATGAAGGCAGACCCTCACCATGTTTAGCATACTGCCTGCTGAGCACTTTTAAGCCATGTTGGCATTTGATCGTTTCGTGCAAGGACATCAAGAGATACGTTACCCCATGTTGATTTTTAAAGGTTGAGACCTCCAAACAGGCCTGAAGTATCGACTCTCTTACATGTCTGCTTAAAAAAAATATGCATTCAATTCCCCTGATAACAAAACATGTTTATCAAACCCATAAAAATTTCAAGTTTTCACAGCTTGTCAGATTGTTTCTCAAGTGCCTTTATGGATTCATGGTTTTTTGGGACTCTCCAATTCAGCTCCCCTGTGACAGGGACGCAGAGTTTCACAGTGTAAAACGGTAAATATAAATATCAGCGTTTGATAGAGAGTGACAGCTCCATATTAGCAAAGGAAGAAATCAAATGGATTTGGACAGCTTGCATAATAAGTTGGTTTTGATTTTGGAGACAGCCAATGGTGTGACAGAATATCTTAGTGATTCATGCCTACCACCTTTAAAGTGACTGTTAAAGATTGACACATGTCAGCGCCGTTCACCTCAATAGACCCCAGGGCGATCTTCGACCCATAAACAAACACAAACAAATGAGGGAACGATCATTTGAAAGTTATAAACAAGCACTGATAGGTCATTGGAGGATAAGTGACGTCGCTTGACCATTGTGGGAGTATTAAAATATAATTCTCACAATTATACATATAACGGCATTAGACAAGTCGTATTAATATTAAATATTTTATTATTTTTTAATTTAAAATGAACAGCTTTTTGTTTTAAAGCAGAATAGTAAAGAAACATTTATTTGATACTTATTATACAGCATATGATCACATCTTTGCAGAAACTAAGATTAGAAATTATTTGAAAAGAGAAATTAAGAGACTATTTAGTATTATTGGAATGTTAAAAGCCAAAAGTTTAACCTGCAAACAAATGCAATTAAATATAAACAAATGAATTGATCAGATTTACAAGTGTACTGCTCTAGGTTTCCAGATAGAGTGTCATTCAATTTCCAGTCCAAATATTTTACAGAAAGTATGACTGCGCAATGATAAATCAAAATGAAATGTATGCAGTGTTTGATGTTTAATGTTTGAAAATGAAGTTTTTTTTTAGTACAACTGTAAAATGACATATACAATACAATAATAGTTTCTTTATTTTCAAATATTAAACATTTTCTTAAAACATGTATACCCAAGTATGCACATCAAAATTTTTATGGCCTAAAACTATGGTTTGCACTAAAAAGATTAAAAAAGAGTAAAGCTCAGCTTTTTTTAAGCCGAGCTTTTCAAATATATTTTAAAATAGTTTTCAAATAGAGCTTTTCAAATCATGTGGTGAAAATTCAGGTATGTACTAGAAATATATTCACAGAAAATTAGAGAGAGAGAGAGAGAGAGAGAGAGAGAGACAGTATTGTGTGGCCCTAAGAAAATATGTCATCTCCAGTTTTGAAAAAAAAAATTAACTTTAAGAAATGTGATGAACAAAACAAATAAACCTTCAAAAGAAACACCTGCAAAACATACCCATAAGAACTTTATTGCTTCCAAAGTGTAAAATCCTGCCGAGTGAATTACATCCTCAAAGGTTTGGTGAGATTAAGAAATAACAGATGTTTCAAATATGATTGACATGATAAGATTTCCCATTTCATTTCTATATCCACATGTACAGTACCGTAGTTCCTTCAAAACCAAATCTTCATGTTTAGTTTAGACATTCTAAATGATTGGCACGCTAATCTTGAAGAAATATGATTTAGATAGCAACCTGTTCTGACTAGCGGGAGTACGGAGCGAACTCCAGCCTTGATCTTTAAATCAACTTCACTCATTTCTGGAATGATTAAAACATTAAAGGTTAAAACCCAGGCCGGGAAAATCATTTGTGTGTTTCTTCTCACTGCAGGATAACAGCAGAAGTCTGCTATTACTACTGAGAGAGCTCTTCTCTTGCTATGGCTTGGTGTGCTCTCAGATGACTCAGTTCAGTCTTTCTCCAAGCTGAGATGTGAGAAGAGGAAGTATGCATCTGAGTGGGTAGAAATATGTATGAAGGGTCATGTGAAAAGAGAGGATACTTGTGTCCAGCCAGATAGTTTAGGGTAAACAGTTTAAACAAATATGCTCAGCAGAAATACACAAACATATATATTATAAAGAGTAATTGCACGGTGACCCTGAACTCACAAACAATCATGAGGCTCGAACACTAAATTAATTTAACTACTGCTTGTCAGCACTACCCTGATTTAAAAAAACCTACAATTGAAAAAATATATATTTCAATAGTCTGTCATGTCATAAATCAGTTTGGTAATTGTGTTTATGACCGAAATCAACAGCATTCACATTGCATGCAGAAACCCAAATGAAATATATTGCTAAACTATACTCCAGGCCACGGAGTTAGAAAGCCACAAGACTCAATCTTGGTTCCTTGTTGCATACATGGTTAGTTAATGACAGTTGGATCCCACTACGGAGAATTGGAAAGAAAGTAGGAGAACTTGCCATTGACTCCGACAGTTGTCATGGCTTCACACACAAACATTAAAATCAGTAGGCCTACTAATGTACTGTAAGATAAAACAAATCATATCGGACAGCTTGGATGAGTGGTGACGTGGCATGTACAAATAGATCATGACGCTTCTCTGAAATGGGTCAATTTACTAAATCAAATGTGAAAAACATGTCTATAAATGCTCTTTGTTTTTGATGTTTTCAGTTCAGAGAGCGTCAAAAATCTGACATTTATTTTGTGAAAGTCTTTGAATGTTTCTTGTTTGTTTTTCATGGTTTTCGAAAATTCAGTGACATTTCAACTGAATGATTTAATTACGCGAGATGAAATGTGACGTACGGTTCTTGTCAGCTTAAATAGGCTTTTGTAATGGATCCAGACCTCTCCTGGACCTCTTCATCTTTCACACAGTTTTCTTCCTCCTCCTCATGAAAAACAGCAGAGGGCTGTATGGCAATGTAGACCAAGAAAATGAGGAATGTTTAGTGTTCTGTGAAGTCTGTAAGAGTACGAGAGATTTTATTCAGCCTAAACCTTTCAACAAAAAGTGATAAATAAAAGAATCTGCTGAATTCCGTGAAAAAGCAAAAGACAATTTCAAGCTGGAAAAGAGCTTGTTTAAAGTAGGTGCTTCCTATGTTAACTAGAAGGCCACCTTGGATGATATCTTCATACCTAAATACAGAAGACCGAACCGTGAAATCCTTACAATTTTGGAATCTTCTCTTAAAACAACCTGGCTTCTGGGAGAATCATGTGAGGTTGTTTTTTTTTTTTTTTTTAAGCTTGATCTGCACTTGGTTTTAGAAGTAGGAAGATTTCTGAAACATCTTCAATTGCAGCAGTCAAAGTGCATAATAAATAAATAAATAAATTAAAGAGGAGAACTGATTCATATCCAGGCTTCAAGATTCAAGAAGCACAATTATTTATGGGCAGCTTTTTTGCTTGCTTGCCTGACACTTTGTTGGCAGTGTTGGCCAAGAGAGAGTGAAGAGCTCCACTCGATCCCACTGCTTACTTCAAGGCCTCTTTTACAAAGCCTCAGATATTTAATGAAGAAACCGTGTTCCTACATCATGACACATAGTTATGGGGGGAAAATGCTCTCTACCTGAAATCATACAACAGAGTCACTAATAACAACTGGAACCCAGAACTGTCCTCTTCATTATTGATTGTTTTATTTATTTATTTATTTATTTATTTATTTATTATACTTTTAAATAAACATTTATTATTAATATTACAATTATTTACAATGTACAATAATAATTTCTGTGATGGTAAAGCTGAATTTTCAGCAGCCAGTCTTCAATATCACACAATCCTTCAGAAATCTTTCTAACATTGTGATTTGGTACTTCATAAAAAAAAAATCTTATTTTAAATGTTGAAAACAGTTGTTCCACTTATTATCTTTGTAGGAACTCAATCAGTTATTTAATGAACAGAAAGAACAGTATTAATTAGTGCTATCAAACGATTAATCACGTTTAATCGCAACCAAAATAAAAGTTTGTTTACATAATATATGTTTGTGTACTGTGTATATTATATCTATCTATCTATCTATCTATCTATCTATCTATCTATCTATCTATCTATCTATCTATCTATCTATCTATCTATCTACCTACCTACCTACCTACCTACCTACCTGTCTGTCTGTCTGTCTATCTGTCTATCTGTCTATCGGTCTATCTATCTAATATCTAGATAGATAGATAGAGATAAAGACACACATACAGCATATTTTTTGAAAATATTCACTTTTATTTACATGTATAGATATAGAGATAATATATTTATCAAATATATTTGATATATAAAAAAAAAATTCTGAAATATATACATGCATGTGTGTGTGTGTATGTATATATGTGTATATATATATATATATATATATATATATACAGTACAGACCAAAAGTTTGGAAACATTAATATTTTTAATGTTTTTGAAAGAAGTTTCTTCTGCTCATCAAGCCTGCATTTATTTGATCAAAAATACAGAAAAAAATGTAATATTGTGATAATTACCATTTAAAATAATTGTTTTTAAATGTATTATACATTACATTATCATTTATTTCTGTGATGCAAAGCTGAATTTTTAGGATCATTATCACATGATCCTTTAGATATCATTCTAATATGATGATTCATTATCAAAGTTGGAAACAGTTCTGCTGCTTAATATTTTTTCAGAACATATGATACTTTTTTAGGATACTTTGATGAATAAAAACTAAAAAAAAAAAAAAGAAGCTATGTTTTTAAAATATAAATATTTTTGTAATAACAATATACACTACTGGTCAGTAATTTGGGGTCAGTAATTTTTTTTTCTTTTTTTAAATAAAATCAATACTTTTATTCAGCAAGGATGTGTTAAATTGATAAAAAGTGATAGTAAAGAAAATATATTATTAGAATATATATTATTAGAATTTTTTTTTTTTTTTTTGAATAAAATGCAGTTCTTTTTAACCTTTTATTCATCAAATATATTAGACAGCAGAACTGTTTCCAACACTCAGAATAAATCAGAATATTAGAATGATTTCTAAATGATCATGTGATAGACTGGATGTTACATGTGACACTGAAGGCTGGAGTAATGATGCTGAAAATTCAGCTTTGCATCACAGGAATAAATTATTTTTTAAAGTATATTCAAATAGAAAACTATTATTTTAAGATGTAATAATATTTCACAATATTACTGTTTTTTCTGTATTTTTGATCAAATAAATGCAGGCTTGATGAGCAGAAGAAACTTTTCAAAAACATTAAAAATAGTAATGTTTCCAAACTTTTGGTCTGTACTGTATATATATATGTATACACACATACACACACACAAATTGTCTAGTTTTATTTCTGGTAAATATTTTTCAAATAAATACTGCTGCTGTGAAACAGTTAATTGCATCCAAAAATAAATATTTTTGTTTATAATAATATATGTGTGTAGTATGTATATTTATATTTTTCTGTGTGTGTGTGTGTGTGTGTGTGTGTGTGTGTGTGTGTGTGTGTGTGTGTGTGTGTGTGTGTGTGTGTGTGTGTGTGTGTGTGTGTGTGTGTGTGTGTGTGTGTGTTTCTGGTAACTGGCGCTTCGCAGGGAGTTTGATTAACAGGCAATCGGACCAATTATGATGCCGAAAATGCAATTTTTTTCTGACAAACAAACCAGGCACGAAAGTAGATTAACATCAGTACACTTGAACCTGTAAAAAACTGCTGTGTATTGATATCTTTCCATGGTCGAAACAAGATTCCTTCTGATTTTTATTCATGTTTATTTCATGCTATAACTAGTAAAGAGGAAGAGATTATCAATTTGCATGCCATTTAACCAGAGGCAATACAGTGCTCTGTCACAACAAATTAAAAAAAACAAACAGTATTTATTGTTTTTTTTTTTAAATGCCAAAATTGGACAGCTGAGATTTTGTCTAATACCAAAAGTAACCTGCTCTGTCTTATCTGTTGGCAAGTCATCAGCTTTCTCCTTGCTCCAAAATGTTTTATTGTGTGAGAATATTGTGTGTGATGTGAGAGTGCCATGACTTGTCGGACATAGCAACAGTAACGAAGGGGGCGGGTCTTTGCAAAGAGTCAACTGAACTAATGACTTTGCATTTAGTATCCTGGTCCACCAGTTGTGCTGCAGGAACCATTTTACGTATTAATAGCAAGAAATTTTTCATGGATAGATAAACAAAATGTTCAAACTGCAACAGAAAAAAACAGACACTGTTTATCTTATTTGCAGTTTGGAAATGGTTAGCAGATTTCTTCAATTTATTTGTATAAGCACATTCCCATTTGTACAGTTGAGCTTGTTTTAAGCAATGGAGAAAGCACCCGTCATCACCAGATGAATGCAAGTGATCATGCAAGTAGTTATTCATCTGTCTATCAAATCAGCAGATAAGAATAAAAGCAGCCCAAAGCCTGCCCGGCGACAGCCGTCTGAGATGTCAGGTTAAAAGCTGAGTACTTGTGGACACATTTAACGGGAGAGACCATATTTAATCCTTCACCCCATCATCACTCGCGCCGCAGTAAACTGACCCCTGTCATACCCAAAGAGGATTATTGGGGAAGTTCAAAACCTTTGGTTGCTTTTCTGGCCTGTAATTCTTAATTGACCGATGGCTGTCGGCACTTAACTGATGGCTTATAACAAACTCGGACCCGCTAGTAGATGTATAATCCATGCAAAAAATCTACTCTGATTTCACTCACATCCCATAAACATTGTTAGAATGTGTCAGAAATCTAATATTCCCAACCTCTCATGCTGACATTTACTGCTTGTTTGTTAAATTCAGTGCAGCGATCATGTCTGTACACATTTTACTCAGTTATCCAGCTACATATTTGACTGTAATGAGACTCCCACATTAATCTTACCCCTCAAGTAGCATCTGTCCTGTATATCGATTACGGATCAAGCCATGGTACTGCTGAGGATGCTAATAACTATATTAAGTGGCAGGTAGGAGGAATTTAATGCTGAAATCTTACCCAGTTGTACAACCAAAGATGTAACACTTTACAATAAGGTTTCCATTATTAATATTAACTATATAAATTAACATGAACGATAATTCTATAGCATTCATTCATGTTAGTTAACCACATCAACTCTGGGGACCCACCGGTGGGTCCAATATTGCATATGCCTAATTCTCAAAAAATCAAAATAACAGCTGAAGTGGTTAATATTAAGTTCAAAAATACTTTAAAGTTTTATCTGTTAACATTAGTTAATCAAATGTGAATTAACATGAACATTTTGATTGATTAACATCAAAAAACATTTAACAAATGCTGTAAAATAATACTGTTCATTGATAGTTCTTGTCAGTTAATGCATTTACTAATGTCAACAAATGAGACATTATTGTTAAGTGTTACCAAACCTTTAATTATTTATAAGCATTAACGATTTAATTGATCTACAAACCCGATTCCAAAAAAGTTGGGACACTGTACAAATTGTGAGTAAAAAGGAATGGAATAATTTACAAATCTCATCAACTTATATTTTATTTGCAATTCAGAACTGGTGAGTTTGCTGGCCAGTTAAGCACACCAACATCATGGTCATTTAACCAACTTTTGGTGCTTTTGGCAGCGTGGGCAGGTGCCAAATCCTGCTAGAAAATTAAATCAGCATCTTCAAAAAGCTGATCAGCAGAAGGAAACATGAAGTGTTCCAAAATTTATTGGTAAACGGGTGCAGTGACTGGATTTCAGAAAACACAATGGACCAACACCAGCAGAGGACATTGCACCCCAAATCATCACAGACTGTGGAAACTTAACACTGCACTTCAAGCAACTTGGGCTATGAGCTTCTCCACCCTTCCTCCAGACTCTAGGACCTTGGTTTCCAAAATAAATACAAAACTTGCTCTCATCTGAAAAGGACTTTGGACCACTGGGCAACAGTCCAGTTCTTCTTCTCCTTAGCCCAGGTAAGACGACTCTGACAATGTCTGTGGTTCAGCAAATTCCTTGACTCATCTGTGTGTGGTGGCTCTTGATGCCTTGACCCCAGCCTCAGTCCATTACTTGTGAAGTTCACTCAAATTCTTGAATTGATTTTGCTTGACAGTCCTCATAAGGTTGCGGTTCTCTCGGTTGGTTGTACATCTATTCTTCCACACTTTTTCCTTCCACTCAACTTTGTTAACATGCTTGGATACAGCACTCTGTGAACAGCCAGATTCTTTGGCAATTAATGTTTGTGGCTTAACCTCCCTGTGAAGGGTGTCAGTGATTGTCTTCTGGACAACTGTCAGATCAGCAGTCTTTCCCATGATTGTGTAACCTAGTGAACCACACTGAGAGACCATTTTGAAGGATCATGAAACCTTTGCAGATGTTTTGAGTTGATTAGCTGATTGGCATGTCACCATATTCTAATTTGTTGAGATAGTGAATTGGAGGGATTTTGTTAAATGTGAGCCAAAATCGCCACAATTAAAAGAACCATAGACAAACTACTTCAGTCTGGGTGCACTAAATTAATTTAATACAAAAATTTCACAATTTGAGTTGAAATACTGCAATAAATAAACTATTCCACGACATTAATTTATTGAGATGCACCTGTACCTCATTTCGGAAAATGTATTCACGGATTTGAGCTGCGCAACGTCTTCACACACTGACAAGTGTGACATCATATACTGTACTTCTGTAAGTAAATACATTTTTAAAGTCACGTTTCGCACACTTCAATGAACTATATAAAGTATGTTAACTTCGAACTGCAATCATGGCAGAATATCCTGTGTTGTTCACTTCGCAGGACACTTACGTTCAAATAGAACAAATGTCTGAAGCCATAAGAGAAACATACAAAATGTGCAGAGCAGGGGGGAGCAAGGAATGGAAAAGAGAACCGCTGCTTTAGGTTTTACATGGAGCAAAAATTAAATGATGGTAATCGCTACATCTCTTCTCTGTAATGTGTTGAGAAATGGTGTAAATTAAAGTGGTTTTAAAAGTCAAGCCTCTCTCTCTCACACCCACCCACCACCACACTCAACACACACACACAAAAACAGAGGTAGAATGAGAGTATTTTAAATTATTATTATTATTTACTGTTAGCCTTTAGAACATTATAAATTCATGAAATTAAGCATGTTTCCTCAGAATGACTTGGTCTTCATATATTAAAAGTTTTGAAGAGTTTGGATAGTGCACTTTAAAAATATAAGAAAATTACTGTTTCCTTTTTTACCGTTATTTTAATAAATTGCCATTAAAAATCTTTTTGACTGGTAAAGTACACTTTATTTTTTTTCTACATTTTTCTAAACTAAACTATACAGGGAACCCTAACAATTGTTTTGTATATAAGTTTATATAAGACCATTTTTATGATAACGTTATATCTATACATTTGTATTAATTATAAGCAATTATGAGTAAATATATAAATGTAATTTTTGCATTAAATTTTTTCTCACTAGTTTATGGACACTAGCGAGTGGATTTTCTGCTGTTAATATCTTCGAGCTGCTGTCTTTCCGCGGTTGAAACACTCGTTGAGTGATTACATGATACACTAGTATTCAGTAAGTTGTAGTGCATCTTTCAACATGGATCGGACTAATAAGAATGCAGTCCTGCTTTGCTTGAACTTGAGGCAAAGCGGGAGCAGCGCATGATCCTGGTCACGCTACTAAAAAGCTCCAAAACTATACTTATCGTTTGAAATTCTTAATAAAATTTAAATGAAGATTTTGAAAGCTGAAACTTAGTTTCCTGCTGTGTCGTGTCCGTCAGCTCGTTGTCTGTGTCCTCACTGCTCTGCGACGTTTTCCACTCCGTAAGAAAATGAACGTGTGTCGTGAGAGCGCGTACATGAGAGGCTGGAAATAGACACGATAAAGCGCGATGCGGAACACTAGACCAGACGGGTCGCATCCTTGATTTCGCAACTAAAATAAATGCTTCTTTCAGTACGATTAAACAAAGAAAATTAAATAGTAGCATAGTAATTATAGGGGTGGCACCCGGGGTGGCCGATCAGATGTCTGGCTCTGCCACTGCTTTAAAAACAGCTTTGATATTAGTAATGTAATCTTATTACAGACTGTGTGAGACATGGCCTGGTTGGAAGTGTAAAAGCATATATTTCAGTGCTCAGCTCTTCTTCTTATAATTTCTTGCCTCATCTCTAACTTTCCCTATATATACAATTGTGAAACGTCCAAAAAATAAAAAAATAATAATAATAATACAATAAATAAAAAATACAGACAGTGGTTAACCCATGTAACCATTTGACCATCACTGACATGACAGTCGCTTCTGAACGACTTTATCAAAACAGAGGCACAGAACTCGCCTGGCCTCAAGCAGAACTGTTAAGAGCACAGAAGAACACAACAGCAAACTCTCTGACGCACAAAGAGAGTTTTTTGCATCCTCTGTTCAGGAGTATGAACGTAATGAGGTGTCAATATCAGATTGTGATAATCATCTCTCTGCTTTGACGCCATGCAGCCACTCTGTCTATCAGTCAAAGAACGCTTCATCTGATTTTAATAGTATCTGCAAGATAAATATCACATGCAAAATGGCAAATGGGAGAGGATGTGGACCGTTTGAGCATATCAGACTCTTAACTGCCACGTTTCATCTCCCCTCATCTAATAGAGTTCTTCATCTGGGAAGGCAGGTTTGAAGAATAAAAGAATGATTTTGCTTGCAAACTTTATAATCAGACTCAATGAGAATGCATCACTGGTGCCGGATATGAAAGAGAAAGTACGAGAAATGAAAAGAAAGAATGAACTGTCGGCCTAATCCCACCAGTAAACTCAGATTCGAAGTTAATGATGTGCAGCCACTTTGCACTGTAATAAATGCCACAACAAATGAATCACACTTTTGTCAAGACCGTGTTTTTCCATGTAAAACAGGGCAGGAACTGTGTGGCATTAAACTTAGTTCTTTATTTATTTATTATTCATTTTAGTGAATTTATGTCTGTTATAGTAGTTTTTTTTTTCTTTCGATAAGAACTTGAGTTTTCTCTGGTCAGCCATTAGATTTAGATTCTTGATTATAAATAAATAAATGAATGAATTAATTAATTAATGCTTTATTGAAGCAAGAATGATTGCACATGGTCCAAAATGGTCCCAAAAAAATACAATTTATTAAAAAAAATATTTAAAAATAACAGCTATTTAGCTTACTCATTTTTAAGCTCTTTTGGTCAATTATTTTTATTTTTAACAAATTATAAATCACTGACATGTATTCTCAACATTTTCATATAGTATGGCCTCAGCTGATGTCCTGTCTTCAGTTTTTGAGATAGCGGACACAATTTTTAGACAGTTCTATACAGTGGTTGGTCCCTGTGACTTCTCTTTTTTGTTCAGCAGAAGTAAGAAAGTCATAGAGGTTTGAAGCAACTTTTAAGTGTTTTTCTCAGAATTTTATTTTTTGGGTTAAGTAATAAAAAAATAATTTGAGGCTCATTAGACTGTAAAGCAATCTACTTGGTCTCCAAATTATCGATTCATTATGAACAACAGTCTTTAGTTCTACAAGCAAACATATTTTCCTACGGAATAAACATTTACAGAAATATAATGATTTTTATTATTATTATTATTTATTAATTTGTGAAAATAAACTAATAAAATGAATTATAGAAACTAATTTGTGGAAAATATAAATATATTACCAAAAACTACATTTTAGACGTAAAATGAACTTGTAGCAAAAAGTAAAACATTATATAAAATGAACTATAATTATATGCAGAATTTTATACAAATTAAACAAAGAAATAGTCACAGTTGAACTTTAAAAAAAAATGCAAACAGTTGAAAGTTGTTGGATTTACTCACTTCACTCAATATAACTAGGTTGTTAGAACCAAAGAGTATGTTCATCCAACAATAAATATCTGGCATTTAAAAATAATAATTTTCTTTTGCTGTATTTTGTAATTGCTCTAGCAATTAATCAGAAAAGTCCACTTACAATTCTTCTTGACTAACGCGGGCAAAGAGCTTAAAGAGAATTTATAAAAAGTGTAAAGAGACAAATGACTTCTCTATAAACTGAAGGAAAGGAGGTGATGGATTAACCAATGGCATGGGAATCTCCAGCTCAGTGAAGTATCTAACATTAGCATTTTATGGAGAATGCTTCCCCTCAGAGCGTCTCTCCCAGGGAACCAGTAACGGCGATGGCTGCCATGGAAAGCTTGGGTTGTTCTTCAAAGTCAGCTGGCAGCAGGACTCAGTGCTCATTCTTTGACTCGCTCTGTGTGCGCGATGAGAAATTGGCCCGAGAACAACAACTTAGAGCCAGGAATCCAAAGAAGCAACAAACAGTCTAGGAGCAAAACAAGGAACCCTGCACCGAGCCCCCCACACAGGCCCTGTCAGACACACTGGCCCCAGGCGTACACTTGCTATAATTCCCTTCTTCCTGCTGCCACTACACACAACTACGTTCTGCAGCTGATACTGCTCACTCGCCTGCCATCACATTAATCTAAAATAGCTTCAAGGAATGGTTGGAGACTTTTTTTTCACAAATATTTACTTGCCTGCAAATTACCAAGGAGGGGTGTATAAATGTACATGGAACTGAGTTTCAACACTTTCAACATTTTTCTTTTTTAAAAGAAAATTTTAGTCGTTATACAACAAATATACAAATAATGATCATTATTGTTTTAAAGTATGGGGTCAGTAAGGGCTTTTAAAGAATTTATTTCTTTTATTCAATACTTTTAATAAAGCTGTTTTGCGTAAATTTGCTCAATTGACAAGTGCACTACTATGGTAAACAGCTCTGATACAAAATTCTCACCCTTACTCTCTGTACTATAACGCTCACTGTATATATACACCTTATTCTTGTACAACAAACCTTCTATATTTTGCACTGAGACGGTCTCCACTTTCTCTAAGACAACATTATGTTACATGGAACAATAGTAGTATTTTATATATACACAAAACTATTTTTAAAAAAAATATTAAAATGAAAACATAATAATAGTGCCTCGGGTTACTTGTGTAACCCATGTTCTCTATGACGCAATGGGAACGATATACCAAACACAAAGTTAAAGCGCTGCCGTATCTGGCCCAATGATGAACCAGATAGTAACCACGGCTGGTTCAAGCGGAAAAGACCCTGCTATGATAGAAAAGTCTATGGAGAGGACCATCCTGCTTCTACACAAATAGTTGGTTAATAAGAAGCTTGTTTCATACGTTAGGAAAGCAGCAGCTTTATACTTTGGGCTCCGCCAAAAGATGTAGGAATACACTGAAGAGTAAAGGTTAAAGCATCAATAGGAAAAGTTCAGGTTAAGCACAAATTATAATGCTCAAATAAGCCAGCGAAGACACATACAAATACATATACAGAAATGATGTGTTCTTTAAAAGGCACAATATGTTGAATTTTTGGATTAATACATGTAGAATGTACTGATGGAGGCCAAATCTACATTTGCCACCACTGTAAGTGACAGAGGTGACCGAGTGAGTGCGTAGCCTAGGTGACTGAATGACCTTTGCTTTGTTTTTATAATTTATTAGGCTATAGTTATTATGTTTAATTTATTATGTTTACTGTTATTATGTTTATTGGGTTATTGTTTGCATTTGATCTGTTTTATTAATGTTTTTAACTGATATAGGTACTGTTGGAACAAATAAGCTTCTTGTGTTTATGAGCTAATTATGGAAAAGTTGACCTACTTATGGATGTTGATAATTACTAATATTTTAGCAGATGAGTAAAGGAAATGTCATATGAAAAATCACTTCTTTTCAGTCCCTAGTTGTGGTATGGTAATAAAAAAAGCAAAATGTGTACCAACTTTACCAAGTCTACCCTATATTATTATATTTATATATTTGTTATACATTAAAATTGCATATAATACACACCCAGAGCAGTGGGCAGCCATTTATGCTGCAGCGCCCGGGGAGCAGTTGGGGGTTTGATGCCTTGCTCAAGGGCACCTCAGTCGTGGTATTGAAGGTGGAGAGAGAACTGTACATGCACTCCCCCCACCTACAATTTCCTAAAGGCACCTAAGATAACATATATATATATATATATATATATATATATATACACACACACACACACATATTACTTTTGTTTTTGCATGCAAACACACGCTCTGACAGTATGTATGACCGTAACAGAAACCGGGCAATGGGAATGTTCTGCTTTCAAGTGAATTCAGAGTTCCTTCAGTGAATAGGTGTCTGGGGACCACTCACATCTCACAGAACGGGTGGGTTGTGTCATGAGTACCTAATTCACCATGGTTCATTTACCCCAGAAATGGCCATAAATGCCAATAGTTTTACAAAATGAATTGATAAATGAATGACCTATGGTGAATACTGAACACATAACATTTCTCCATTAAACGGTTTAGAATGAATCACTCTCTAAAAAACTTCTTGACATTTCAGCTTGTTTCAGACAAATTCTGTGAAGTCATCTGACACTGTATGTCTTCATTCATGAAAGTAAGATTTGGTAAGTACTTTACAGAACACAATTACATCGCTATGGTCACTATTGTGTCAATGCCACAACTAATTGACGCCCAAAGCCTGTACCTGATAGGTCGCCAGGAATAACAGGATGAAATACAAGGAAGTTATATCTGTCTCACCAGTCGAATTTAATATAACATGTTTATCCAGACCACATAGGTCTTTAACACAAAAGATTCAGTCATTGCACTAAGCAACAAACAAACAAAAACGTACCATAATAATACTGTTTATTTATTTAAATGTGAAATTACATTAGTAATTTTTAGTTACTAAATGTAACTATATTTTTTTAAATTAGTGTAATTTATTAATTTATTTAAGGTAGCATTTAAAAGACCCATTCAAGTTTAAAAACTAAAACTATTCAAATATATCCTATTCACTATTCATAGAGGTATCCTTTTAAATTGTACTAACATGTACCATTTGGGTAATAATATGTACACTTTAGGTACCAATATGCACCCATTAGTGGTAAATAAGTTATAAAGGTGAAAGGGTACTGCCATGGTGACAGCATTTACCTTTTTTCTTACTGCATTTTAGGTCTTCTTTATTATGTGTGGAATGTCTGTTAAATACTTGTGATCTTCCACTAATAGTAGTTGTACACTAGCTTTACTGTTAAATACAACAAGACATAGTTTTACTTTACTTTAAGATTGTTAACACTTAGTTGGTTAGATAGTAGTACAACTATCTTACTTGGATAGTTGTACTACTTTAAGTGATTAGTATTTGGACTGTGTTGTGTACATGGAAACCTACAGCCCCACAGAAACACACAAAAAGAAAAAAATATCCGGCTGTGAGCTCAGGGTTGTGGTACAGGCATAACGTGACAGAGGACCCTGAAGCTCATCTCTCAGATGGCCGGCGAGATGAAATTCCGAACAACGGTCAAGTCATGCCCTGAAAAACAAACACCACTGGGCATGTGTCAGCTCTCAAACACACGCACACATGAACACGTACAACTGATGCCTCAGTTCTGTTTGAGAAGAGCATGTTTCCGACAGTATCGAGCAGGCAGGGGAAGAAAAACTACTATTTTGCTTGACACAGGGTTTTATTGGAAAGTTGATATAAATTCAAGTTAGAAACTGTGTTTTAGAAAATCTAAACTGGAGTAAACAAGATAACGTGTCTTTTTAAAAACAAAACTAGAGAGTGGCTTGGTGGTTAATATGTTTTTTGACACGTTACGACCATTTCTGACCCTCTTCTCACTATTGTGTCCTGTCTCTTATACATTTGTCCTTATCAGTATATGTAAAAATAAGGCCAAAAACCCTAGCTTAATAACGGTCTTCAAACATACTCCGTTATTATTATTATTAATTTTTTATTTTGTGAACTGTTTGGGGACTTATAGAGAAAAACATGAATTTTAACATGCTAAGAGTTGCTACAAACTGTACACATTAACTTATGTCAGTTATTATTTTGGATTTCTGTTGAATATATGTGATGTGGAAAATTTGATGCAACCAGTAAGATTTGTGTTTAATGAAACATTACTCACAAAGAGATTGCAAAGTAAAGATCCCATGAGAATGGAGCTGTAAATGACAGTGAAGAGACGCAACTGTTGCCACAGGTCACATGACAAGGGGGCCTGTTTACACCTGGTAACTTCATGCATTTTCTCTAATTGGATAGCTATCCAATCATGAAAAACAAAAACAGGTGTAAATGCCCTCCAAAACGCTACTGTGGTCTTTGATCTTGAAAGTAGATGATTATGAATAAAGTTCAGCGAATGTCCATTGCTTTCTTTGACGTGAACTAAAACATTAAATTGTCAAATACCGCAGGAATTGAAGATCGGGTTTAGATCCGTTTTGCAGAGACACATGTATGTGGGCCAAGTGCAAATTGAATCATTTTAACAAAAACAAATAGCAATCCGATCGGGGAAACACATGAAGTGACCAGGTGTAAACAGGCCAACATGGTGGATGAAGTACATCAGGATTACATTTATACTATACAGAACACACTTTATAACAACTGTGAAGTTCATTCCTCATGAAATGTGTGTAGTACCTACTCAAAAAGTGATTTCAGATGCACTGAAATGTACTGACTTGGTGCCATTTACGAACATTATTTTGCTAAATGACAGTAAATAGCACAGGAGAAATCCTAATCTGGCTCTCTTGAGTCTGCACTCTTGTATTTTGGTGTTATTTGATATACTCCCTAGCAAATACAAAACTCTGAATGACTGTTTGAAAATATTTAAATACCGTTAGATTTTTTTGACAATTAGTTATCAGAAGCAGGAAGCTGTGTATCGTTCTGTACACACGAGCAGCCAGGTTATTTCTGCTTTTCTGTAAGCGCCACCTACTGTCAGAGTATGAATTTACATTTTCATTCAGTCCATCTTACTTTTTTCACACATAGGTCTGAACCAGAAAATTATATTGTTTTTATTTTTTCATTATCAAATAAATTTTCATTTAGAACATTCGTGATGTTGCGAACAGGCCTTACGCCAACTTTGTTTGAATGAATAAATCATACACATGAATAAATTGTTAATAATATCAATAACTATCTATTAGAATATAGATAGTGCAAACTTTATTTTCATGCAGACTTTGAGGTCAGAGTAATATATAATGTTATTTATGGTTGATCACATTCCTGTTGATTGTAAACAAGTAAAAATGTTAGTAGCGTCACCTGCTCAACGCTGCATCATCAGCAAATAAAAGCTTGCCAACTCATTTTGGGCTTTTACCCATCCATCTCTCTTTCGCTGCCGTGGGTTTATGTAGCTTATAGATCTATAATTGACTGAGTGTGTCTAACAACAGGTTTCTGAAGAAAAAATCTAACCTCAGATTTCAAGAGTATTGGACTTTCAACGACACAGGACACAAGAGTAGAGAGCAAAGTTTGATTGAATAAATCTGAAAAGAGGTTTGTGAGGAGGTGTACAGTGGGGAGATAATTTGTACGAGTGGCACTATGTGGCGGCAAACACACACACATACTTTTAGCGAGGCGCTGGCTCCCCTCCTGAGGCAATCATTACAGGGATTTGTTCTGCTTGCACTTATAGTTTTAGCAGATCAATCAGAGAAGCATGCGCTAAAACCCATTATTAGTTCTGAGGGCAATGTCTTAGTATCGGGTGGAGAGGGGGGTTGATTGTCCGCACTGCTGGCTGTTTGAAACGTGGCTCCTTAAGAAGCATCCATGACTGTGAACAACATTCCCCAGAGATGAATGAGAAAATCAATTAAGAGGTGAGAAGCGTTTAGTGCTATCAGTACACGCAAAAACAAATTCATTTAGTGTAATGGAGGCGCCTGCCCTCAGAGATCTCAATAAAACTGTGAAATAACTAGAATATGTTTCATAACATAATATGTTTCAACACATTTATCATACAATGACAGAATCATAATAGACATCTGACATGACACGACATGAGTCTTCATGCAAATCTAAAATTAACTTAATTGAAAGACCGCTTCATAACCTAATGCACTGTTGACAGAGGAAGCCTTTATGTGTGTTTCCGATGCAAGACAACATGTAATAATATTTTATTAAGCCGAACTGACATATTTTGTGGCAAAATGTTGCTTACTGCAAAAAAATGTATTTCTTCTCGTCCATCCTTTTCTTTAAAACAAGCAAAATTCAGTGTTCCAGTAAAGTGAATAGTGCCAATTTGTTAAAATACCTAGTATAGCATTATTTTTAGACTGATCAATAATAAACTTAAAATTTAGTCTAGTTGTGATACACTACTAAATATTGTGGTTTGCACTATTAGGCTTAAATGAAACATAACTCTATAAACAATAAACTAACCATTTACAGAATCCTCTGACCACTGGTCGGAATAAAACAGTAGATTGATTGAATTGCATAAATAAGCTCATTTTTTTCATGGCAGAATTCAATCCTTTAGACATATGTGATAGCGATAATTTACACGTTATGTAATTAAAGAGCATTATGTAAATAAATGAAAGCATCTCTTCAGCACAAACCTGATCTAAACAATCTTGCGTGCATTGCTCAATGTAGTGGATGCCAAGAAATTCATGTTAACAGTGAATGTGATTTTTTTTCTTTTTTATCTTATCTACAGAAAACAGAAGAAAAAGGCTGTGGTGTGCCAGTTTGCAAAAACTTCAACTAGCTAGTAGTTACTAAGCCACAAGTTTGGACTTCATGTGTCTGAATGGCTAGTGCAACCCTACAATATCTACAGTAGGTGGTTGGACAGGACAAAGGTTTGAATAATGTTTTATATAATGAGTGGGGAAAGTAAATTAAGTAAATAGAGTCAATTTTGATGTTACTTTCGCATTAAAGTCATTTCCACTTCACATTCCTCAATACGTACAGTCAATTTCAAGCATTTTAAGCCTCTCAACATCTGAAGGAACCTTCATGTCAGCCAGTTGGATACTGCTTCCTCTGAGAGAAGTGTAGGGGGCAACTGGGTGGCAATCTACAAGTATGTGATCATGTAACTAAATGCATCATGTTCTGCTGTTTTTCTTCTTTCTGAGCTAATTGAGCAAAAGTGAGTCTGTTTCACGTAGGGAAAGGCAATGAGATGGGAACTAGGCCTTACACCAGAGAAATGGCATTGTGTCCTGCCGCTGGCCTCTCTGACACTCAGGCCAGCTTATGTAAGTTACCCTCTCTCTCGCTCTGTGTGTGTGTGTTTACGACAGGAATGTGGTGAGGCAGCTAGGAAGTTAGTGTACAGAATGTAAAGCATTCAAAAGTTACATAAAACAATGAAATGAATTGGTAAGCCCAGCTCATACAACTTTTAAACCGCAGAGAGAAAAACAAAAAAGATAGATGCAGGTTGATGACCGCACTGGTTAGAATGCAGTTTTAGATTTCATGAAGATAATCAATTTGAGAAAATTAGCAATGGAGACAGGAGAGCAAAAAAAAAAGTATTTAATATTTACCTGATTCTTTTTCAGGAGCAAAAACCTATCACCAGATGATCACAAACCTGAACGACAAAAATAGAAAGATGTATGAGGACATCTTGGTCACAAAAGGAACAATAATTGACATTGTAAATAGATACATTTCGTTTATATTAATCATGATTTAATGATTATGAAATTGTCCTGTTGTATAAAAATAAATAAATAACATTTAAAATATTTTAAATAACATTCTTAAACTAGATCTTTAAACCACATGTAATATTTAAACGTTTGAATTAATTAATCAATCAATTATTCGTAGAAATAAGCATCATCCTGTAGTTTAAAAATAAATAAATAAATAGACCTTTGAATGAATAATGGTAAAAAAAATAAAAAAAAAATTGGGAAGTCGGCCTAGTGGTTAGAGAGTTTGACTCCTAATAACCCTAGGGTTGTGGGTTTGAATCTCAGGCCGGCAATAACACGACTTAGGTGCCCTTGAGCAAGGCATCGAACCCCCAACTGCTCCCCGGGCGCCGCAGCATAAATGGCTGCCCACTGCTCTGGGTGTGTGTTCACAGTGTGTGTGTGTGTTCACTGCTCTGGGTGTGTGTTCACAGTGTGTGTGTGTTCACTGCTCTGGGTGTGTGTTCACAGTGTGTGTGTGTTCACTGCTCTGGGTGTGTGTTCACAGTGTGTGTGTGTGTGTTCACTGCTCTGGGTGTGTGTTCACAGTGTGTGTGTGTTCACTGCTCTGCGTGTGTGCACTTTGGATGGGTTAAATGCAGAGCACGAATTCTGAGTATGGGTCAACATTTGTGGAAAAAAAAAATGTGAAAAAAGCATCTCGGCAAGTACAATATACTGTTGTTGTTGTTTTTTACTTTTTCAGTTGTTTACATTCACTTGAGACATAACCCACTGCATGAATGTGAATGGACATTTTGACATAATTTTGTGTGTATTTGACCATTCCAGCACAATAAGCCACAAAGGAGAACTAAATTCAGGATTGCATGCAGATTTCTGTGCGTGAGCTAATGCCAGACAGCATGAGTTCTTTTTGTGGCTTATTGCACTTAATAACATTTTTAACATCAAGCACGTCCTATGCTTTATCTTCTTATACAGACTTATTTTCAACATGTCAAAACTTTTAGCAATCCTGTGCTGTATTTACACACTGCAACATAGACAAAATTAGCTTAATCTCTATCATAGCCACAATATCTACTGTCATACCACCAAGCCCTAATTTTACTCGAAACTTTCTAGGACAGTGAGCTCTGGAATAATATTGAATGCATATACACAACATAAACAGAAAACATAAAAAAGAAGACAAGAAAAACAAACAAAAGTAAAAGTTCCAAAATGCTAATTATGAGGTTCCACTTGTCTGTTTGAGGAACGTGATGCATCCGGCATCCTGTTTGAATGTGCAGGTAGGAGGTGGGGGGTCTGTTTCCCCTCCAAGGGCCTACAGACGCACTCCCTACCCACATAGCATCTCTTTTGTTCTCTGATAAATTGACACTGCCAGTTCCCTATGTTGCCAAGACATGAGGAAGACCGCCGGGGAAAAGAAGTAGGAGCAGCGCCGCTACATGTGATTGGTATCAATTCTGACTGACTCTCTTCATGTTTTTATCTACACTGTCTCCACAGGCATTAATTTCAAAGCTCTGATTGAGGTTGCTAAGACAAAAAAAAAAACTCATTGTGTTCAGTCAGCCATCCATATCAGTGAATAAGTTGTATCCTGCCAGATAAGCAAACATTCTAAATACTCATCAGCCATACAATTCTTAACTTTTGTATTTACATATAAGTTACATGTACAAGGTTACAACAAAAAGCCCGTTCATGGCCATCCAGGAACTAACAGTACAATGCACCATATAGAAACTTATTTTACAAAGAGTGAAATACTCTTTGTCTTTTAAAATAAAGCATATTTTATTCTAAATATTTTTGATTTCTCAAAATATCAGTGTATCCTGAACAGTGATCACTAATATACTAATAAAAAATTTTTGTCAGTATTTAAATAGATTGTTTTATTTAAATTTAACTTTTTTAGGTATTTAGTATTTTTTTGTCATTTTTATTTATTTTGGGGGATTTATTTTACATTATGTCTATGTGTACTTAAAGAAAACGAGAAATGTTGCTTTGGCAACTAGCTGAAATAACGTTTACAAAAAATAAGTTTAAGTTTTTATTTCATTTAATGTTTGTTTTATTTCAAGTAATGAAATTGTATGGTTTAGTTATAGTAAATTATAATAACCCTGATTCTGAATAAAGGTTTCATTGTTTCATTAAAAAAAATGTTTTTTGGGCTACTATGGAATATTTTGCGATTAAAACCAAGGAGAACAAAATCAGCACATGACACTTTTGCCTCAAACCCCCATTTTTCAAGCAGCACAGAAGAAAAGCATCATGTGATTTTTAGAATCTCCAGCCAAAAAGCAGTGAAATACAGCTCAAAGAAATCTAGTTGAAAGCTGGCAAAGTTTCTGTGCCATTGGAATCACTAGACTAATAAATGAAATAGGCTCGTAAATTCTGCGTGGCCACTGGCCATAAGTGAATCCATAACTGAGGAAAAATCTGTTGCATTCACCTCTGTGTGACGGTCCTCACTTATGTAATTGGCAAAATAATAATTTTTCTTCTTAGAACATTATGAAAGCCTCTTTTTGCAAAATATGTGACTCATTGTATTGGGGGAAAACAGTCATTATTTATTCTCCCTCATGTCGTTCCAAACCTGTATGACTTTCTTTCCTCCATGAAACACAAGCGTGAATTATCCTGGCCACTCTCTTTATTTTCAGTATAATGAAAGTGAATGGGATCTGGAAATGTCAGGGGCCAAAAATGCTTAACTAATGCTTATTTTCACATATATCTTTTCAGAACTGATCCAAATGAACTCACTGACTCAACTGGTGACTCAAATTATGATTCAATAATAGTAATTTAATTTAGGTTGAGCGAGTCTCTTTTGTGGAATCCCAGGATAAGATTTTGTATGCATCCAAACTCATTTTTAGCACTGAGCTCTCTTTGCTGAGGTGGATGAGGGCCTATAAGACCACCATCACTGTCCAAGGCCCAATGAAACCACACAACAACTGAGGATCAGAGGGTCCATTTAACATCAAGACCTTCATATTGTCTTAAGTGCAGACAGAAGCCAGGCTGATGCACACTGCGTGTTCACAGAGGGAACAGAAAGGTAATTCAATGCCTAATGAAAAATACATTTAGGTGAATTCACCTTCACTTTTTGCCTTTTAACTCTGTATTGTGCAGAACAGAATTACCACGACCATGAGATATATATAGCTGTGTGATATGGCTGTAGGCATGAGGCAGCAGTTTGACGGCAAACGTATGCAAATACATATGAAAAAAGCCCTCTTTTGTGCAAAACAACTTCATTCTACTGCAGATTAAAATCTCAAGTTGACAGTCTAAAAACTGAACCCTCTTAAATGTCACTTTACAAATAGTAACGAAGGAATGTTGAGTTGCGTCATTGAAAGCTTATTGTATAACTGTATTAATGTAGAGTATCAGTGCTTGTAACACTCCGCTTGTGGTATTTCTAACAGGGAGTGTCATGGCGGATGGGAATCTGCTACGCATCTTGGTCAATGACATGATGCATATTATTGTCCTGATATATAAATTTCTCCAAAATACATTAAAACCATTCATGAACATTTTCTAAATTAATTTATTAGAACAGAATAAAATTATTTGGTTAACATAATGAACAAAAAAATAAACCAAGGAATGGCTAGATTAGGTAGACATTCTTATGCCATTAACCCATCTAACGCTGTCTTTACGCTGTTAAGTAAGAAGATGACCAAGAATCCATTCTGAATCCAGAGCATGAGCCAAATCTGTGATAAAGTGAGGCGAGAAACAATCCAAAATGCTGACTTAAATTTCGTATGAGGATCCCTAAATTATTTCTGCACTTACCGTCGACTCTCTTCACTTCCTCCAAATTTCCATTCTGCGTTTTTCTCTCAGTCTTCTCTGTAATTCTCAGTCGCATTCCCCATAATTTTGCCTACATGTTTTTGTGTATTTTCTACATCTGTCCATTCTTTTCGCTCTACTTTCCGGCCATTTCATTGTTTCCAGGGAATATTCTCCCTTGCCAAACTCAGTTGGACAGGCGTATGTTAAGTTGTGAATGATTGATGTGCCACTGACTTGGCTGGTCTCTCATCTTGCCATAGACTTAAATCATTCATACAAACATTTAATGATATATCCTTTGAAGTTGAAGGCCTTTGGGAGACGAGTGCTTTTTTTTAGACTATTGGTTTAGCGCTGATGCACTTAATGTGTCTAAATCATTAAAATTGTGCTTATAATAAGTGCAATACGAAGCAGTCCTGATTTACTCTCTGTCAGAAGTACCAGCTTACTGCCTACAGGGAGTTACACTTGTTTTGTATTATATTCTCCAAAGTAGGCTGCTTGAGCTCTGCCTTAACAATAACCACACAGATGCGAACACCCCGAGGAATAGCTTGGCTGAGATCTATTCCAGAGTCTGTTCTGTTAGGTGGGTGTGTGTGTGTTGTGTTTTGCAGAGATTGGGGACTAACTGTACCCCACAGTGCTATACCGTGGGGCAGGACTTTCTATGTAGTCCCCCATTGATCTCAGGAAGGGACTGGTGTGTATAATGCAATTTATCAAATCAGCATCTGTCATCCTCATGGGACACTCCGACATGATGCAAATTCACTCCACACCATCCAATAAAACATCCTATCAGCCTCAGCTATTAACATGATGGACTGCCCTCCAGTAAGTAGGATTGTGGATCACAACAAGGACTTTTATAAAACGCTAAAACAGCTGGATAAACTCATAACTCTCATTTTTGTGGTTGTTCTTTTGGCTTGCGTGTTCAGGATGTTGAGTAAGCCCACCCTCTCCCCACCCACCCGACCAATCCTAGTTTAAGAGCATGCAGGAATGCCCACAAAACAAGGAATTTTTGTTACAATTTTCAGCTACCAGAAACTTTCCTTCCATATTTGGCCCAACAGCACAAGGATTTGAAAATCCAGCCATCCTCCTGTGTCCCTCCGCCTTCAACTTAGTATTTAACAAAAGAGTACCATCCCTCTCAAGACTCATAAAACAATGATCTAACAAGGAATAACAAAAAAAAATGCTCAATTAAAATAGGGCATTAAAAATAATTGAAATCCAAACAGAAAACAAGTCTATATTTGCATGATTAAATGTTACTTTTATACACAAAATAACAGATGTTTTCACACCACAGTTCAAAAGTTCACGGTGAGTACTTTTTTTTAGCAAGAATGCATTAAATCAATTATTAGTGACATCAAAAAAATGTATAATGATTTCTATATAAATTAATTGCAGATAAACTTCTGTTTCATCAAAGAATCCAGAAGAAAAAAAAATCACAATTACAAATATTAAGCAGCACAACCATTTTTAACATTGACATTCTTGAGCACCAAATCAGCATAGTGTGATTTCTGAGGGTGCCCTTAAAAGAAGATCAAACCAGAAGAGAATTCATTACAGCTGCAAAACACACTTTATCTGTACGCCACTACAACTCATTTATTGGCTTAATGAAGCCGAATCGTGAACTAAATCACCACAACAGCCCTCACGGCTTCAGTCTGATGACTAGCGTTCATCATCAGCACCCTAACAGCAGCGCAAGAGCACTGAAGAGATCATAAACATGAAACCCCAGGCTTTACACATGATTTTCCTCATCTAATATGGAGTAAACCTATTAAGAATGTGGCAATATTACAATTCTGGTCAATGTTGATAGGTCAATATTGCTTTGTTTACTAATAATTTTATCAAATTTGATAAAAATCTTGCCTAAATTATTAAAAAATAAGATGCTAACAGTGACAATCACTTGTTTTACAAAATACAAGAAAAGCAAATTTATGCACTGCAACATTATAATTTACAGCGTCAAAATGGGTAGTACATTTCAGAGATTTTTGCAACTGATATGCTAACAGTATAAATCTTGAATATTAGTCAAGCGATACTGATAAATCATTTAGTTTTATTCCTTTTCTTTCTTATTGTTTTATTTTGTTTTGTTCACAACCTGGCCAAAATAATACTGTAAATATTTTTTGTCATAAATGGCCATTTTAACAGCAATATCAGCATCTCTAAACGCTGCTGTTGAAACCAACTATGACTGCTTTAAAGTCTATTATTATTATCATCATTATTTAGTAGCAGAAGTAGTGGTAGTTATAACTAATAAATAAAGACTGTTGTAAATGAGCTAAAAAAATGAATATTTAATCATTTTTAATATTTTAATTAATATTGGCAAACCAAACTAGCATAGACTATGTATAGATGCAACCATGCATGGGCAGCATTAAACCAAGTCCAATATAAATACATATTTTGGTTCAGTAACAGCTTCTGTGTTGTCATCGCAGTGCAAAGACGGTATTATTTTAAGCTGATTATGTTAACATCTTTTGACCCTAACATTCCAGCCTGCCCAGTAGCTCCAAAAGTCCCAAATCCGGATGACTGTGAGCGACGGTTGCCACTGTTTTGGTACATGGGACATGCAAATCTTGCACCCACAGTTCAGACTCTTAAACAGAACGAGTGCGTAAAAGAAAACATCACCATGAATCATCAATGTTTTTCCAAAAGAGAAAACAAATGCACATGTGTGGAGTACAATCCAGGCTTTTATGCTTTTAGCTGCTATACACAACAAATTATTTTCACTCTAACCTTCCCAACTCTCGACCTTTTAATGGCATCTCTATGCTTTCAGACTTTTTTTTTAAACCCTCAGTACACTAATGCCGCAGGACAATGCATTAAACCCTTTGTTTGACCTTTTGATGTTGTTTGTTTTCACTCCCTTTTTTTTCCATTATCTTGAATAGGACAATGATATAACTTAAACCATAACAAGCAACTGACCAGCTTTGAGGCCTAGGCTGGATATTTCTTTGTGTAGTGTCAAGAGCAGTGATCTAGGAAGCCCTGGTCCCAAACATCATCCATGCGGAGCTGCAGGACAACTGTAATCTCACCCTCTCGCATCTCTTTCTAGCCAAAAATTTAGAACAGAACAGGCAAGCACCCCAGGAAAAAAGGCTTTTACTGCTGAGCTCTTTGGATTCAGTATGATCCTTCTTAGCTCTCGCTGGAATACCTCGGATCATCCCAATCTATCCAATGATGTGTCAGTTAGGAGTTCTTTGAAAATATAAAACTCTATCCATGAGAATTTGTATTTTTGGTGTGCTTAATCCTGTTTGTCAGGGTTTGGGCTTATAATGGCAGAGAACAGCCATGGCCCCTAATATAGCCTGTAATACAGTCTTTATTTCGGCCCACGTTTGGTGTGTGGGGCTACACTGGAAATCTTACTTTTCCTTCCCTTGTCTGGGGTGCAGCATTTGCCTCAGTATGACCAAGCACAGAAATTAGAAACAGATTAAAATTGAGCATATACAATGACAGTGAATGGTGACCCGGGGAAGTAAAAAACATTTTTATTCCCCTCTGCCATACCTCTCATTTGCATTTGCACATATTCATATGGTGCATTAAAAGGTGTCAGATTAAATTGATGAATTTCAATTTCTTGCTATGCAGTGGAGATGCATTTACTGTCAAACATCATTCAGCATAACGATAAAAATAGAGATTGTTCTTTTTGAGAGCTGTTTCTCGTCTTTCTTTTAATTCATGAGTTAACACTGCAAATTTAAATGGTTTCATTTTCTCTGCAGTCAAAGAAAATAGTCTAAAGTATTTCGATCTGCAGTCTAATAAAAGTTAATAAAAAAAATTGCCTACATGAATTTATATATACAGGCTAAATCAATTTTTTACATTTTTTAAAATCAACTTTAGGCTAGGCTTAAAAAAAATTCTTCACAATGAACAGCCTAGCTATAAATAAATAAATCATAAATAAATTCATAATATCACGAATATGATGAAATTATATTATATATGCAGAAATGGCAGTGCCTCAAATTTATTAAGTAATGTTTTATTTTGTTTGCTTCGTTCTAACTAGGAAAATGAATGAAAAAACCTACTAGTCTACTGTTTATACATGGAACCAATTCATTTTTAATT
Source organism: Carassius carassius (assembly GCF_963082965.1). NCBI lineage: Eukaryota > Metazoa > Chordata > Actinopteri > Cypriniformes > Cyprinidae > Carassius > Carassius carassius. Next base: position 16,718,549 of record NC_081771.1, read on the forward strand.
CCTGATTTAAGACATAAGACTACATAAGATAATTAACATATTATTGCTTGAACAAACATTTAAAAATAGCACTAGAAATATAATTAAGGAAATTAAACACAGACATAAGCATTTGAAAAGACAGTAATGACATGTGTCTCCTTCACTGATCTATTATTGGTGTATTTCATTTTTTCTTCTTTTTTTAATGATGGTATATTTGGGGGTAAAATAGTTCTTTAAATGGAAGTTAATTAAAATGTAAAACAGAACAATATTACAAGGCTGTGGTATTAGTGATTTTCCTGAATCCAAAAATAAATAAAATACATAAAATTTAGCATTCAGCTAAATAAATCTCCATTAGACTAAATAAGCTCTAATTCACAGTTCGGCTCTTAATGCATTCTAATGATTTGAAAACAACAACAATGACTGAACATGAGTGAATGGCTTTTGTTCACTGGTAATTTCTCAGCCTTTGATAAGAGTGGGACACATACAGTAGAAATGTCTTGCTTTAGTTCATTCATTAACATTAAAAGAACTGAAGGATTGTTGTTTGCCGTCGCTGATGATACAACTAGGATTCTATCCAAAGCTCTTTTATTCTGTTTCACAATGGCACAAAAGAAACGGCTTGAGAACATCTATTGAATGAAAACTCCCACTCTCACTCACCCATATGAAATCATTACAAAGGTTATAGATGAGGACCACTGAGGCGGTCACAGAAAGGTCCTGGAAAGTAAGACGTTGTGATTACGACATATGTGTGTATTCAAATTTCCCTTTCGATAAACTAAATAATAACAACTGCCGATTCTCACTAACTCAAAGCCTGCAATTGCATTTGACTCCAATGCACATTCACAAACGAGCCACATAGTTTTAAGACAAAATGTTCTGATCAGTGTAAATGAGGATCAGAGGCTATGAGACCGAATGAATTTGATTATGAAACTCAGAGAACAAACATCACACTTATGAATAGTGTCTCCAGGGGAAGCCCAGAATCACATGGCAAACCTTACTTAGTTCAGTGGAGTCAAAATCTTTGGAATTTTTACTGATTAATTCATGACTGACTTGCCAGTATTCATTCATATATAACTATTTTATTGGACTTAGTTTTTGTGTAAGATACAAATTGACTGGGCTGTATAGGAGCCTTGTTCGAATACACACCAATATACAAATATCATACATAAGAAAAATGTTAATATAAGAAATATTCTAAGAAAGAGTTTGAGATATAAAAATATATTACTACACATTTTATTTTAAGAAATTAATACTTTTATTCAGCAAGGACGCGTTAAATTGCTCAAAAGTGACAAAGATTTTTTTACATTCTTTCAAAAAAGTACTAAAATATTACATAAAAAATTCTAAATTCTAAATTAAAATACATACACATATATAGGCATGTTTTGAAGTTATCAAACACAAACAGTGGTAAAATCCTGTGGAGTCCCATGGCTTACTGGTTTAGTACAACTGTGTAACATTCTGATATTCCATGAACACTCATATTGCTTTGCCAAAAACAGCTGCTTTTGATGACAGCATCCCTTGCCAGACATCAGCTGTGTGACGCAAGATGAGGGAGAGAGAAAAAATAAAGAGAGACCGGGGATAGAGAAGTGTCTACCGGCAGGTGCTGGCAGCACGGTGTGAGGGATATGGACTTCCTGCCAAGTAGATGATTTGGGTCAGTAGGTAATTGCATTCCTGAATCACAGAGGGCTTGGTGGCAATTAATCCCGGCTGTGAGCCACGTGAGCAGGGGAACACGTTCACTGTGCAGAGGCCAGTGTGGTCCGAGAGAGGACCTGGCTGCTCCAGCCAGGAAGCCAAGCGCATTCTTGTCTCCATAAGAGTCAGTGCTAAACACAAACTACTATACTCTGCATCCTCTTGTGGTAAGAGTGCACAGCAGGTGTGTGTATATCTCTACAATACAACTGGCCCGCAAATTTCATGCAATGGTACAAATGTTTGGTTTGTGTCCATCGACTTCCAAATAAAAAGAGAAACATTTTTTTATTAAAAGTAAAATTCAATTAAATGTACCTTTCATTTGTTAAGCGAACTCACTGGATTGTTCAAAAACTGGCATCATGCCTATTTAATAACCATAGGTAACTACATTTCCAGTAAAGATAACTGCCAATTAGAAATATCCACAATAATAAAAATAAATATATTTTTAAACACAAGTAAAAATAGCATATTTCATATATTTTATAAGAAATGAATAGATACACCATGCCATGTCATTGACCCAACTATATTATGATACACACAACACCATTCAAATGTTTATCGGTAAAGTTTTTTATTTATTTATTTATTTGTTTGTTTGGTTGTTTATGTGCTTATCAAGGCTGCATTTAATTGATCAAAGATAAATACAAATTTGAAAGAAAGTACAAATTGAAATTGTGAAATATTATTACAATTTAAAAGAAGTGTTTCATTTTACTGTTTTTACTATTTTAATATATTTTAAAAGACATGTTATTCCTGTGATGGCAAAGTGAAGTTTTCAGCAGACTTCTATCATAAACAGAAATACTGTGGAAATCTTTTGCAAAAACCGTAAATGTCTTTACTGTCACTTTTGATCAAATTTATGTATCCTTGTTCAGAAAATTTTATAAAAATGTATTTTAAAAACAAAAGCAAAATGACAGCATGACCAGGACCACTCCTATCATCCCAAAGGGGTTTGTTTCAGGACAATGACCAGGTGAATGTTATCCATCTTATTACATGGCTACTTACTAAATTAGTTTGTTTTATTGTGCGAGAAGAAAAAGATTGATTCAAGAAACCTGAAATTAGCACATATTCCTGCCAGATATAACGGGCTGATTATTTTCATGTTATGCCTTTATTTTGTAGTTTTCATATAGAGCCACATCCTCTGTAAAGAAGCGGTGGGGAGATGCATTACACACAAGTTACAGGGCAGGACCAATGATTCAATGCAGTCAATAGGTCCTAATTAATTAATAATGATTAACAGATTTTGTTTACGCTCCTTGTGATTATGCTGCCAATTGTGGAGATTTTAAAAACAGCCTTTAACAGAGTATTGATTATGGCTTTCCATTTGTGAGATGAGAACATTGTCCAGCAATGAAAAGGTTTTAACTTAGCATGAGTTCAGAAAATGTATCCTTTTTCATTTGACAAGACAATAAACCCTTTTCCACGTTTTTCTACACTATGCTCGAGACAGACCCCTACCAAGTTCAATGGCAAGCCAATAATGGATAGAGAATTAGTTTAAAATGCCAGCGATGGCGACTCAAAGGGGTCATTTTTATTCTCTATAGACATCAGAACACTTTGCTCCTCTATTTAATAACTCATTATAGCTCGTTCTAATTTCTTTCTGGCTCCAGTCTTTTTTGTATTGTACTTTGTAATAATAACACTTTCTATTAGCATTGCACTTTAAGAGGCTTTTAAATCAATCCAAAGATTAGAGACTTTTGGAAACACAATGTTAACTTTTAACTTTGCAATTGGAGAGTGACAGCAGACACTTAATTTATGACTCATTCTACTCTTATGTTACATTTCTGAATATGACCTGAAAATACCTTTCCCAAATATATAAAGCAAACGACTCAATGCACACAAAAAAAGAAAGAAATTCAAAACAACATTTCTTGACTATGAAACCAGTCCACAGATGACTGGATAATAAACAGGCCACTGGAGCGGATCTTATGTCAGAACTGCATAACAGAATGTGCATGACTGAATACTGGTTGAAGATATGTGGGAAAAATAAATAAATAAAAATTAGGAACAAAATTTTTTTCTTATTTCTATGATGACAATAATTAATAAAACAATTATTCATTCATTGATTCATGGATTAGTTGACAGGGTTCATTTTAATTAAATATAAAGTTTTTTTGCCTAATTTAACCATGTATTAAAGAAATTAAAACTATCTGGTAAAAGGAGCTTTTATAAAAGGCATATTAAAAATAAATAAATAAATAAAATAAAATAGGTTTTAATAATGCTTTTTATTATCCCATTATTATTGATTATGCACTCAATTTGAAGTTCAATACATGTATGATGGTTCACTGGTATTCAGCTTTAAAGAAGAAGGATGGTTTTTAAATTTGTTTAAATTTAAAATAATTAATTAATGTGTAATTAATTCACTGCCGTGGGCTACTTCAATCAAATATCATTTTCAAGTTTGTTTGGGGCTGTTATCAGTTTCAGCTCTTGAAAAGCCATAAGATACACACAAATATTGGTTGGTTCAAATGTTTTTCCACAGCTACATCCAAAGCAGAGAATTTGCCACTTTGTTTAGCTCTAAAAAGCTCCATATTCGTGTTTGAAGCCTGAAAATGTTTTCCAGAAATGGGCCCATACCCGCTGATCCATCCTAAAGCCAATGAGGCACAGGAATGGCTGGCACGGTGCTGGTGCAGAAACAAATATCTGCTGCTCTAGCTGCATCTCTCAGCAAGCTATCATTTAACAGGCCAACATCTACCTCTCCTCTGGGGCTACGATCTAGGCTTTTGGATTGCTTCTGTTTTTAAGCCAACAAGCCTCATTACAAAATAACAGGACTAGTGAAATGGCATCTGTTAGTCTGGCACATGCAACCTTTTGAGCCGGGCTCCATTAACTTAAAGTGTGCGTCAGAAGAAATTAATCTGCCAGTGACCTCTGATACCAAAAGAACAGGGCTGAGGCTGAGCCCCCAGAGGCGGAGGATAATGCCTTTTTTGGCAGATCGCAAAACTGTGCAGCGAGGGGACATAATGATGACATTACTGTTAGATATTAGCATTTTTAATCTGACCTAAAGACTGTGTGGCTCTATGACAGATTCAAAAGTGCTAATGGGCTCATAGTCTTTCAAAGCTCAAAATCTGTGATTACGTACTTTTGCTTTCTGCATAGTCCCATAAAGTAGGCATTAAATATAAAAAAATCCAAAACACGCATGATATAAAGCAAATGCAGTTCAATTAAAAATAATGCCGGAAAAGTAAATAGGCCAAAAGAGGCCATATGTTATCTTGATTTAACCATGTAGTGAAAGCACAAACCAAAGCTCTAAAATAAAATAAAATGTTAAAAGTCAAGATAAAGGAGCTAAAAGGCATGTTGAAACCGGCTCAAATGCCATAGTTGCTTCAGCAAATTCATTGTAGCCTATTTAAGGTTGTTGTTTTTTTTTATCTATTTTTTTAACACTGTTAGGTTTAAGGTAGGATGCTATTTTCAAAAACAACACAGCTTTAAACTTTAAGCACTAGGCTGGTCTTTTAATTTCCAAACAATATGTATAACATCCAAAATAATAAAACATTGCCAAATTTCATCTGATTATTCCTTTAACTCATCATTTATATTAATCTGATTCTTAAAACCTGAATATATTCTCAGGCAATAAACTGTAAAATTCTAACTCCAAAAATTGTAGGCATATTTCATTGACCCCAAATAAAAATAAGGATACTGGCTTTACCGTAAAGAAAACTGTTAAAGAAATGTTTGAAGTATCCTGCCGATGCGTTCATTAAAGAGGTCTTAACCTTTAATCAAAAAAACTCAGAGGAACTGCATGTAAAAATAGAACGCAATCAAAGCCTCAGTGTGAATCTTTTTATAAACAGATAATCATCCATTTATTTACCTTCACTTTCTTGCAATCTGCCCAGGCTTCTAATTGCTCTCGTTAATCAATCCTGACGTTTCTATGTTGTCAGGATATTCTCTCAGATTGACAACGCTATATGAAAACAAACACCAGAAATTTCGCAAACTGGAGAGAATAGTATGTTAGGAAACAAAGTCCAGCGCTGGGAAGCGAGTGCACATTGATTCAAATCTTAATCCTGTTTCTAAAGACGAGGTGGAGGATTCTCACAGCAGTGTTACCAAATTATTCATTTCTCATATATAAGAGCTAAACAACAAGACAGTTCATTACGAGGGAGGTTCGGGTCTTCTTTCAAAACAAATCCCCAGGCCTTTTAAAAGGAAAAGTTAACAATCCAACATGTCGTTTAATGAAAGCACTTGTTACTGCCCTCTGATTAATTGAAAACAAAATTCAAGTGTTAACTATCACCTAACAAGATGAGTCACCACACATTTGGGGGATGAATAAATAAAACAAAAGTTAACAAAGACTTTGTTAGTTCACATAAAACAGAGCGATGTTTCATGAATAGAGAAATGTTTTGACTGATGCTAAGTGCTCCAGCTGCTGTTTGCAGTGACTCCAAACTGAATTAAGACAAGTGCTGAAGAGTTTACAGTAAACTTTGCCTGAAGCCAACCAGCACTAGATATGAAGACCCTTCAGTACTGTTGAGCGAAAAGTAATGAGATTATCACACCGTTCTATCATTAAAGTCGAGTATATCGCACCTCACGGCTATGGAATATCCCATTAAGGTCTACCTTTCCCTGCCACTGCTATGGTACCAGAGGAAAGTGACGGTGTAAACAGCTAAACTGTTGGTTTACTGGCGGTCAAGAATAAAGGTGGAGGGATGTAGTTTACTTAGACTAAAGACATTCCTATTAAATAACTACAGTTAGATCTTCTTTACCAACTTATGGTAAAATTCCAGAGGGTAAGGCGTAAAACTGGTAAGACCCTGTATGTACTATTTCAGATGTGTTGACTGAGCTATGCTTCATTTTTATTTTTTTACAAACACCATGGACCAAAGAAAGATAACCCAACATTTTGGCACAAGTTATTCTCCTCCCTGCAAGGAAAATAATTGAAAAACCCTTCTAACGCCCATTTTTTATGTTTTATGTTTTTATATGTGACCCTGGACCAGAAAACCAGTCATAAGGGTCAAATCTGCTGAAAGCTGAATATATAAGCTTTCCATTGATGTATATTTACCATTGAATGTTGTAATTACAATTTTATTATTATGATTTGTATTACTTTTAACCAATACTTTTAAACAGAACTGTGATGTTTCTGGACTCTTAATGGGTAAAGTTCAAGGTAAAAATATAGCTCTCAATGAAGGAATTACAATCTCATGCGTCATTACTCCACTAAACACGCAGAGCAGAACTTTAGGCATGAGGAAGATGAGACACCCAACTCAGAAAAAACCCCTCTGTCTATGCATAATAACTATATTTAGTTCAAATTCACAATTGTAAAAACACCTTTATTTGTTCTGCTCCACTGGGCCCTGTTGGACAACGGCACATGGCTGGCTATCAGTCCCCGGGAAGTCAGAGTTTGAGACCCCAACAGAATAGTGACTTATAGAATTTGGTTGAAGAAACACACTGCCCTGTCTGAACAAATTCATTCCTACTTAATACAAATAAACTGTCCCGCAACCACATATTTGTGCATTTGAAAGTTTTCCTTTAAAGGCAATATAGCTCAACATACTTGTCAGTAGTTCTTCACACCATGAGTAACACATTCCACAAACATATCTCCTCAGCAAATATTACCAAACAAAGAAAAGAGTCACATACCTGACAAGCAAAGCCATCTCTGAGAAAAATAAAGAGTACACATAGCCAAGAAATACCTTAATTTCCATTTCAATAAAAATCCAGCCTTTGTCGACAGTATAGGAAGGACATGTATATGTATACAGACTGAGGAATTGTTTCTAAACCTACTGAAGGCTGTTCTTTAAACTCACAGATTAAAATATAGCCCAGACACACTTTGTGCAAAGTACAAGCCATTTTAGATTAATTGTACCACTCTATATCAGCTGTACAAATAATTGTATGATTGAACAAATACACAAGTAATTCAAAACCTCCAGGAAAATGTCAGGTGGCTCCTACCAACAATTCACTCAAGAAAATGAAGGCCATAAACAGCAGCCTGTGTATAACTGACTAAATATTACTTGTTTTAAACTATACTTCAACTGTGAACAGCACAACTGCAGTTATAAAAGGGTAGAGCAATGTGCCACAGGATTGCAGCAAGGTTAACATGTCCAAACACATTCATGACTTCTAAAGAATAGAAGAGAAGAGAAGAGGATACTTACAGCATCCCGTGTGTCTATGGACTAGAGAAGACCCACAGCCAGGCCCTTATGCTGTTAAAATGGCTCATAGTGCTTCTTCCTGCTGCACTGTGGAGTCATGAGGAGGTAAACATTTCCAAATATGGAAATGAAAATAGGCGAAAGATTGGGGGCAAATTTTTATTCGGCTTGCTTTTTTTGGTCTGGAATGCCACTCTTTTTCACTAGCCAGAGGCACATAGAAGCCAAGTCTGTGGTCTGTACCATTTGCAGAATAACAATGGTAATTGCTGGGAGTTATTTAAGCGGGGGGCAAGCATACTCACATATGTTCTGTAAGAATAAAACAAACCATTGTATCTAAAAGTACTATCGAATGTCTACAGAGAGGACAACAAAGACCCTCAGACAGCGCTATGCCACTGACCCACACAAAAACACTAGAAATTAAATTTATTCTAATACACTCATTTTATCAATGTATACCAACCCAAATCAAGTGTAGAAATTATTATACATTTGTCAAGTAACCGTACACAAATACATGAATGTTCAATGAATAAAATTGTTGTCTTTACATTTGACTATAATAAGTGAAACACTGAGTCAAATGTCTGTCTGATCCATACAAAAAGCTTCAGAATATTACAAGTGGCGTAAAGACAACAAGCTTGAAAAAAAAGTGTGTATAGTATTTACTTAGAAACCGTTATTACAATAAAATTGCAAGTAATACATTGATTATTAAGTGTAATTAAATGTAAATGAATTAAATGTAATATTTTGAAGTAAAAACTAAATACACAAACAATCTCTAATAACAAATATCCAACATTCTTTGTTTCATTTACATCTTTAAATACTCTTTTTTTTTCAGTTTACTTTTTAACAGCTTTTTGTGCTTTCTGGCAAACTAACAGTTTAACCAACTATCCACTTTGTTACATAATTTCGATGACATTTTTCCAATGCAATCAATCAATCAATAAATAAATAAATGAAAATAGTTTTTATTAATTAATTATATCAAATGGACAGTATTCATCTATCATCTATTAATCTCTCCATCCATCCGACAAATCAAGTGTAGGGTTGTGGGAGTGCTGTTATAATAATAATTATAATAACTATAATAATACTGTTATTATTAAAATTATTGGAAAACATTTAGGGTCCTATTGTAACAATCTAAGTGCATGGTCTAGAGCGCACAGTGCAGGTGTTCTCAGGGCATGTCCGAATCCACTTTTGCTAGTTTAACGACGGGAAAATGGTTGGCGCGCCTGGCACATGGTCTTAACTGGTTGTCCGTATTCTTTTAATGAGTAATGGGTGTTTTTTGGGCATAACATGTAATAAACCATTCTGAGTGTCATCTCCCATTCCCTTTAAGAGCCAGTTGTGGTCGCACCATGGCATATTTGATATTTACATGGCGGAATTTGCAAGCGCAAAGACAAGAATGCATCGCCAGAGAGAAAACGGAGCTGCTCGGTAGCCTAATTAAGATACATGCGATGACTATCCATTATGACATGTAGGCATTTTTATATTTATGTAGTCTACACAATAATATAATTTTACATCGAAATCCTTTAATTTTTAATATTTGGCATGTATGTGTGCCGTAGTGCGTCCCTGTTTGTATAATAAGCAGCATGTACGCACGATGTGGTCCCACCTATACTAATGTGCTCTTTAAATGACAAAAAAGAAATATTGCGCCGGACTTTAGACAAGTTTTCAGTTGGTCAGACAGTCTATTTTCAGTTCTTCAAAATAGTAACATACAAACAATGTGCCTGAACACACCTCTTTTTTAGACCAGCATGCCTAATGGGTGCACAAATTGCCACAAATGCATTTGCTATTTAAACAACGCGGCACAGGACAGAAAAATGAGAACTACGTCAGGCTGACACTAGCAAAAACACTTGCACTGCTTTGCGGCGGGTGTATGAAAGGGCCCTTAGACTTTGAGTCAAAATATGACAGATTTTCTTGTTAAGTCAACAAAAAAAACTTTTCTTTTTGTGAAATGAAGGTAAGTGATAAACTATCCCTTTTAGATATGTCAGCATGGAATCCCTCTTTTGTTTTGTCTGCACTCTGAGCAATGGAATAGAATGGTTGTTCTCCGCTCTTTCACAGAACAGACTGCAGGGACTGACCAAACATGGAAATCAGGGTGGCGCTCAATCAATTGGAGCACCCAGGAAGCCTATTTCTATTGCTTTTCATAAAACAAAAGCAAATCACCCGTATTCCTTTATCACCTTTTGAGAACATCCTCCTGTGACACAATAGCTTTCTGTAAGCAAGAGATCAACCTTAATACGGGTCAATACTCACCCAAGCGCATGCACACTCACAAAATATAAGCACACTGAAGTGCATATAGTGGTACAGAATGAGTGCACAAACATGATCAGTTACGCATGTGAAGGCCTATATTAAACGTACAACCGCAGACTGTGATAAAGCCCGAGAGCCTCAAGTGCTCCATCCACATCAGCGAAGCGGTACTGCTACACTCAAAGCCTAAAAACAGGGTATCTGTTTCACATCAAAAGCCCATTTTCCTGTACAAAACGGTGCTTCATTTTCTGACAGGGATCATTATTAGACCTGTGAGTAAAGCTGCATTCCATCTAGTGTGATGATCATTATAATTATCAGCTATTTGGGAAAAATACAGCATCCTGTTTAAAAGATCAGAGTGTTTTCTGAGAATGTTGACTCATTTTTTCTTCTGCTGATAAGCTGTAGCTGAGAGTTTGGTTAATAAGGTACAGTACAACAAGACAAGACCAGATTTGGCCCTATATAAAGCAGTCAACACATTAACACATAATTGGCTTCTGGTCACTCATGTCCAGATGTTTCCAGCCATACAGCATCGCCATGCAGAGCTTTAATTGAAAGCCACAAAAACATACATTCATAGTCGAATACACACAGCATGTATTCCTCAAATGGTGAAATTAATCTCACTGATTGCCTCCCGTAAAGAGCAGAGCTCCGTGATATTATAATCATAAAGATAGCAAATGTAATTAAAGCATATTCAGGCCCTGAATGTCTAATCTTGAGAATTGTTTATACAAAACAGAAGTCTTTGCTACTTCCACACAAATCAAATGATGGTTAGAACAGAGGCTGGGATTTCTTTATTACTGGAGGGGGGAAAGGTTCTTGAGCATTTTCGACAGGGATTCACTTAGCGGAGCTAAAATAGCCCTTTCATGCCTGAATCCACAGAGGGGATTTTAGAAGTAATAATAACCCATTTACAAGGGGGTTAAACGGTGTCAGAGAGAGTGACTTCAGGTGATTAAGGATACCTAATTAACTCTGGTCCTGCACTCCCTCAGAGGAGCACTGGCTGCCCCAACCCACAACTCAGCACATAACTGTGGGATTTTGATCATTTTTTGCATATTTCCATGATGTATCCCTTTCTAAAATGTGATGTGATTCCATGCTGATACAGTGACAATATAGTGACAGACTGATACTTCAGGTAATATAGGGTCATTTGAGATAATCAGCATCTGACCTACAAAATGCAAATAAACTGTATTTCTTTTTGTATACAAACTTTCAGACATGTCTTAAGTAAAGTTGTAGTCATTCTTTTAACTTACCTTCAGATGTTAAGTCATGATTATTTTGGTGCTGAAACTGGTATTAATGTGGAGGAGTTTATCAGTTCATGTGTGCCTTGCACTGCGGCATCTGTTGAGGCACTATAGCAATCTGTCACTCCACATTAAAAAGCGCCAAAATGGCATTTATTATTTGAATACTGCAATACAATAGAGATAATTTGAAATCTGAGAATTTGTTTCATATTAAAAGTATCAAAGCACAATGCTTATTTATGGTTGGGTACCGAAACCCGGTGCCAATATGGTACCTATGGAACTAGGGCTGCTCCGATCACGATCGGCCGATCGTTAATGCGCATCTCGTCAGTAAAGCCGGTTCTCTAATAAGCGGTAAATTCCCTCAGGTGCGTGATTTCACATAAAGCAGCTGTTACCACACAGAACCGTTGTTAACTGAGAAGATGCGCACATAAACGCTGAAAATGAACGTGGATTTGCGCATCTTCTCAGTTAACAATGGCTCCATGTAGTGTACAGCTGCTCTGTGTGAGATCACGCACCTGATGGAATTTACCGCTGATTAGAGAACCGGCTTTACTGACGAGATGTGCATAACGATCGGCCGATCGTGATCGGAGCAGCCCTATATGGAACCGGTATGCACCAAACGAATCAGAACGCAGATTTCGGTGCCTCATTTCAGTGCCGTTAAATGTCTGAGCGATCGGTTTAAATATTTGTTCTGGTTCTCCGAAATGTACACAAGAAGCATGGGCATCGCTAGTATTTTTTAGCGGGGCTATAGCATTTGAATGGCACCGGTATCATAAAATACCCAATCGATACCCAACACTATGCTTATTGCAATATATTGATATATATCAGTGGTCTTTAGCTTAAACCCCAATCAAACACACCTGAACTAGCTAATAAAGTGTCTCCTCCGCATCACTCTATAGCGCCATTTTGGAGAGTATCAAATATGTGAACAACATAGGCTATGTTGTTCTGTGTCAGCAGCACTGTATGCGTATATATTGTTTATGAACCGCGTACATATGTATGTGATACTTTCCAAATCTTAGGCATTATTGGGTTACACAGAGGAAACAAGTTGTTGAGTTAGGACTACACATACTACATGTGTGTTTGATGTTCAGTGTGCAGAAATATTTTATGAAAAATCGTGACTTATGATTAAAAATCGAAAATTCATGAATCAATTTTTAATAAAAATGTGGTACCAAGAATCAATACGAATCGAATCGGGAGGTACCAAACGATTCCCACCCCCATTTTCAGATGGAGCTTTATACACACATAGTTTAACAGCTCAGTTTATTTAATTGAGCTGTTTTGAGACATGCGCATAAATTAACACAGTCGAACAGAGTTCAATGGTTTATTGTTTTAGCTTACTGAAAAAGGTTTGTGTTAATTCTTGTAATGAGTAAACCCAAGTTTAAAAAAAGTTGACGAAATCACCCATATTAACTACATGTATTCATTATTTCTAAATATAGCCATTAAAAAATTCCTGTATTTTTTCCACATGCATCGCAATGTCAGTTTTTTTCCAATATCATGAAGCCCTGCTGACTAGTACTGATAATGACTCCATTCCAAATCACAAACATTAATAAAAGACTTTTCCATAAGACAAAACCCATACCTAGAGTCAATGTAATATCTGCTGTGACTAAGAGGACTACAAAAGGGTGGATACAGGCAATACATTCTTATAGTCAACAGACAGTGGACCAAAGGAAAGTTGAAGGTCCTGGAAAAGAAGAAAGATAGTGCTAAGATATTCATCAGTCACAACTAGACAACAGGACATCATTTAAGCCACATAAATCGAGAAGGCCTGTCCGGCCGTGGTAATAAGCATACAACGCTCATGTTTCTAAATGCGTTTGAGCACATCTCAGCTGTCCTTCCTCTTATCTGCTTGCTCCTTCCTCTTTCTATCACCGGCTACTGAATGTCCTTTTTACGGCTGTAGGTGTCTTCTTAGCCTTGTATGTTAATGTGGCAATCTGTCTTTCTCCTTGCGAGCATCTGAAGGGAATGTGAAGAAGCTTGATTACCCAGAGTTCAGAGGGAGATCAAAGTCACAGTGCAGCTGAACCTTAAGTCGGGCAGCGTTCCTTATACTGCTGTGTCAATGAGTGCAGTGAGAAATGAGCAGAAGTCTGCTGTAAATCATATCCGCACGAGTGGCCGCTGCATCATCCGTCTGGCGGTCCAGAGCCTGTTCCACACCACATCCTAAAGGACAGAGTCACTGTACGCTCATTCATCCACCTCTCATCCTGCATGTCTGTTTCCTGTGTGTACTTTAACTACACAAATCCGTCCTCGCTAACTCTTGGAAATTGGAGTGCAACAGTGAAAAATAGAGCCAAGGTGCTGCTGTTTTATCAGACTACTGAATTTGTCATCCAATACTGAAACACATCGCAAATTACAGCTGTGTTTAAAACTTGTTCTTCGAGTTTCAGACGGAATGCATTAATGTCAGACTAATTAAAGCTAAATCAAATCTCATTCGGCTGTAGGCTCAAGGCCGTAGGTAATCACAGCCGTGTTGAAATGCACGGTTGGAATATTGCTTTTATACAACAGTTAAAATTTGGTTAAAATAGTTAAATTAGCTGATTTTTCAGACACAACATGGCTAGTTATTTCAGTTATTTGTGCTGTACAAACAAAAATAGCTTTAAAAAAAAAAAAGAGATAAATCAATATAAAATTATGTCCGATACTTATAAGCCAGAAATGACTGGCTATAAAGTAATCATTTTAAAAGTAAAATTTGGCATCACAACATTAAATTTGTACTATGAAATGTTATTTGTATTACATATGGATAATCATTTTAAGATGTTAAAACTAAATTAATTGTGTTATTAAATATTAAATATATGAGCGCTAAGTTACAGAAACGGTCATCCGAATGTAAAAATAGATGGAACAATTTTTTTTTAAAGTGACACAAACAGAGCTGAATTTTCAGCAGCCATTGCTTAAAGTAAATACATAAAGTCTTCAGCGTCACATTTCTCAGAAACAATTCAAATATGTTGATTTTGTGCTCAAGAACATTTTTTATTCTCAATGTTGCTTAATATTTATTTGAAACCTGTGCTATTTTTTTCTTTCTGGATTCTATGTGAATAGAAAGTTCAAATAAACAGTATTTATTTAAATTAGACCCTTTTTAACATTCTAAATGTCTTTTTGATCATAACTGCAGAGTGGTGCTACTTGAAAATATTAGCTATTAAAAATATTTGCTAAAAATTATGCACAATTATTAGATTATACATACATGAAAAATAATTTAGTCACAGTTATTGCAGTGTCGGTGGACTTGATTCAACTGGTGGACCGAATTGTATTGATCCATATTATATGTGCAGTATAATTGTTTTCTTTGTGTAGTTATAACTTTCAGTTTGTCACTCTTGTTCCAGACAGCACCTGATCACAGAGTCTCCATAGCTACAGAAAAGAGGCACAAC